>NC_091164.1:7571123-7598623 GCF_040958095.1 Procambarus clarkii
TCCGTTCTGGAAGTATGTTGAGGAGAATATATGAGCCCTTTGAAGCATGTTGGTTGGGAGGAAACGTGAACTCTGGGAGTATGCTGTGGAGGAATATGAGCTCTGCATGTATGTTCATAAGGAAATATGAACTCTAGAATTATACTAGAAAGAAAGTGTAATCTCGAGAAATATGCTCGTAAGGAATATGAGCTCTGGAAATATGCTGTGGGGAAAATATGAGCTATGGAAGTATGCTAGGGAGGAAATATTAGTGTGCTTTATGCAAGCACGGGGAAATTATGGATAGCAAAAAAATTATGTTCATTTTCCCTAAGATTAGTGAAAAAAAGGCTGTTTCATATTACAATAAGAAAAAAAATGCGTTCAAAAATTAGTTTAGAAAAATATTTAGATGAGTTTAGATTTTTGATTATTTTTTAGATTATTTTAGATTATTTAGATTTTTGGCACTGGCGGGCAGTGCCAAAAATCGTCATGGGGGGGTCTGAATGTGGCCCTGGCACGCTGTTCCCTTTTGAATTATGACAACCCACGACCAGCCTATGTTCATCCCGTACCTCAGACCATTCCCTCTGCCTATTTTTTTTTTTTTAGTAATTCACACAACTAAATATGTGGGTGGTCGACAACTCATACTGTCCCCTCTTCCTCCCCTCCATTCCCCACTCCCCTGTCCCCTGTCCTCCACAGCATTCTCCATTTCCCTCTCCCCTCATCCCCCACCATCCCCAGCTCCCCTGTCCCCTCGTCCTCCCCACCATCCCCACTCCCTTACGGGGAATGGGGACGGGTAAACAATTACATTCTTCATCGGGCAGAGAGACAGAGACCGAGACGGATCAAGATAGAGACGGAGGTAGAGACAGATAGATTGATAGATGGATATATTGATGGGTACATCGATGGATAGGGAAAGGAAGGGGAACTATCAGGAGAAAGCGCCAAGTCATTATGGCTATATAGCACTTGGAAGGGATCAGGATAAGGATTTGGGATGGGACGGGGGGGGGGAAAGGAATGGTGCCCAACCACTTGGACGGTCGGGGATTGAACGCCGACAGGCATGAAGCAAGACCGTCACTCTACTGTCCACCCCAAGTGGTTGTATATATAGATATATATGTATATATAGATAGACGGAGAGATAGAGGTATAGATAGATAAGGAGATGGATATACGGATGTGAAGATGGATAGACAGAGAATAGATGGATACATATATTTTGGTACAAAGATTAGTAGGTTGATGGATAGATAGACTAATAGATACATTTAGAGGTAGATGGGTAGACTAATAGATAGATGGAAGGATAGATAGACATATGGACAGAGGTACAGATATATGGATAAAATGATAGACAATGAATACATGAAAAGATAAATTGCTAGATGGAAATATGGGTAAACAGCTGGAGTGATGGAAAAATGTATAGACGATAGATAGATAGAAAGGTAAATGAATAAATGAAGAAAAAGATACACAGATGGATGGATAGATAAATATAAAGATAGATAATAGATAGACAGATAAATGGATGCATAGATGGACAGATGGGAGACAGACAGACCCGAACCATGCCGGGTAAACCTCCGCCCCCCCCCCTCTAGAGTACCGATAAGAATGAATATCTATTTTCTATCTGTCTATCCAGGCGTTTCGGAAGCCAGACGTTAAGGGCCAGTCACACCCAAACTGGCAAAGAGAGAGAGAGAGAGAGAGAGAGAGAGAGAGAGAGAGAGAGAGAGAGAGAGAGAGAGAGAGAGAGAGAGAGAGAGAGAGAGAGAGAGAGAGAGAGAGAGAGAGAGAGAGAGAGCATAATGGTCTGGTGGGGGGGTGGAATGAGACGGACAAATACTGATTGATAGAGATTAAGCCACCCATGAGGTGACACGGGCATGAATAGCCCGAAAAGCTAACACTAGCCAAACATTATATTTAGATAAGTGAGAAAATCCCACTTGGGCAGTGAGGTGGGCACGAACCTTCGACCCAGGCAATGCCAAGCCGCATGTGTTTGTGATTATATAATAAAAATAAGCCTTTACGCCCCTCCCCCCCCCCACTTCCCTGTAACTGTCATAAAGTCTGAAACAAAAACGCGGATGCTTGTTTGGTGAAGTTTGTTGTGACTTTTAGCCGTTAACCCGCGCGTCGTCGTGATTTAGGCGGGAAACGATGAAGTGAACTCGTTCCGGCGGCATGATGAAGATGGTGAGTAGTGAAGATGGTTATGAGTGATGAAGGTAGTGTATATATGTAGTAATGAGCATGTATGATGAGGGGGGTGGGGGAGACGGGGGCACAAGAATGAGGAGGGAAGGAGGAGGATGTAAGAGGACAGGGAGAAGAAGAGGTGGTAAGAGAAGGAAGGAGTGGGAAGAGGGAGCAAGGGGGATGGGGGTGAGGAGAGGGATGGTTGGAAGGGGCAAGGTGGGACGAGAACGGGGGGAGGAGGGAGGGAGGGGGAAGACGGAACAGGATAGGAGAGCCTAGAGGGAGTGGGTAAAGAGATAGAAACAGATAGATAGAGATTTAGATTATCTTAGATTTGATTATATTATGATTAGAGATAGAGATTTATTATCTGCTAGATTAAGGACCTGCCCGAAACGCTGTGCGTACTAGTGGCTTTACAAGAATGTAAATACTGTACTATCCAATGTATTCTCACAAACCCAATGTACCTTCTTGTATATATATAAATAAATAAATAAATAAAACAGACCCCGGGCACTGCCGGATTCCTTCTCTCGCTCTCCATCTCAAATATATATATATATATATATATATATATATATATATATATATATATATATATATATATATATATATATATATATAAAAGAAATGTTCGTTTGTGCATAACCGCCAATCTCCGAAAGTTCTTCACCAGTTGCTTTTAAATTTTGACACAACGTTCCATTCGAATAGGCGCGTGTTTTTATATACCAACTATATAGATGCCACACACCTGTGATGGGTAAAAACATGCTTTTTTTAAAAAACGGCGCCATCTGTTGCACGTAATAGCAACACACACACACACAAGCTATACTAAATACGTTATGATTCCATTTCAATCTTTCCGATTTCATTGATAAATTTAATTTTCATAAATTTCGATTTATTTTCATTTTCATTTAATTATTTTGTGTGACATTGCGTTAGAATTGAGCTGTGAAATTTACCATACCGTTCATTTCGTAAGTATGTGTATAGATGCCACACCTGTGACAGGTAAAAACATTCTATTTTAATGAAACAGCGCCAACTATTGCACATAGGAGCAACATACGCTATACTAACTATGTTACGATTCCATTTCAATGTTTCCAATTGCAATGACAAATAGAATTTTCATAGATTTCGATTTATTTTCATTTTGATTTAATTATTTTGCATGACATTGCGTTGAAATTGAGCTGTGTTGTTTACCATACCATACATTTCGTGAGTATGGTATATTTTTTTATTTTTTCATTGTTTTTCATTTTGTTTTTAATTGTTTTTCTTAAATTTCAGTGATGGGAACATCAGATCATTTGATGTTCCCAATTTTTTGATGGGAACATCGGATCATTTGGGAATGCATCGGACGAGGGGACATGGGAGCGGGGTAATGGTGGGGAGGCCGAGGGGAGAGGGGGGAGGGCAGGGGAGGGGAGAATGGTGGGGAGGCCGAGGGGACAGGAGTGGGGGGATGGTGGAGAGATAGAGGGTACAGGGGAGGGGGTAATGGTGGGAAGGGCAAGGGGAGTTGGGGATCGTGGGGACGAGGGGACAGGGGAATGGAGAATGGTGGAGAGGACAAGGGGACGGGGGAGTGGGAGATGGTGGGGAGGACGAGGGGGCGGTTGAGTGGGGAATGGATAGGAGGATGAGGAAACTGTGGAGTGGGGGATAGTAGGGTCCTCTTCTGTCTCCTCCCACCGTGGGAGGAGACAGAAGAGGACCTATCGGATTTATCGGACCTTTTCATAGGTCCTACCTATGAAAGGTACGAGGAGCCTACCTTCATAATAGTAATAGAAGGTCTTCCGATGGAAAAGGCTGCCTATGATAAAACAATCATAAGGCGCATCATAGAAAAGCAAATGAGCAGCATTGCAGTAGCAGGAGCCACCCACATCTTCACAGACGGATCCGTGGACACAGAATATGAGAGTGCTGGCGCTGCTCTTTGCACGGCCAGCGTACAGGCATATTGGAGACTGGGAGGACTAGTATCATCAACCCAAACTGAGCTGTTTGCCATACAACAGCCAATCGCATATGTGATTGCACAAAACACTCAAAATGCAATCATACACACAGACTCAAAAGCTGCACTTCAAATATTATGAAAAAGCGGTGGAAAGACAACGTGGAAATAATTACCACCATTTTGTATCATGCAGCAGTAGCTAAAGGCAAAGGACTCAACCCTAAACCGGATCCCATCCCATGTTGGAATCGCATTAAATGAGAAAGCCGATGCAACTGTTAAATTGGCAACTCGTCATCCAGTGATATATAAAACAATTCAACCCAGCCTAGAGAACATACAAAACACCATCATCAAAAACCTCTCACAGCTCAACACAGCCCATCTACACCAGAGAGTAGCTGAAGGTTCGACCTCTGCAATATGGTATCTTCAGGCCACCAAGTTAGACCGGTTAAATATCCCGAAAGGAATCTACAGGGAAATAGCAGTTCGGTTATATAGACAACGTCTAGGTTACATATACAACTGGGAGATTAGTGAACCCAGTGATTGGGAATGCATCTTCTGCCAAACAATCACAGAAAAGTCATTGCTTCACTATTTCCTGGAATATGAAGCAACCAACGTCGTTAGCAGACGTTGAATCTTGCAGTAACTACCCTGAAGCCATCAACACTGCCACTCTTCTGGTCAAAAAAGGTGTCCAGCAGCTGGAAACCCTCATACTGTCAAGCAGTATCCTCCCCCGCGATAACAGCCACATAGTAAACCTGACGATTTAAATTCGAGCACAGCACACTGTATATCAATCTTTTCCCGAGCAAAGATCACATTCACTCCCAAAAATTTACCACTTACGGCCTATTCATGCCCGTGCCACCTCTTGGATGGTTTAATCTTCGTCAATCAATCATGTCTCCTCACTTGACAATGAACCTTGTTGGTTCGAAAACGTTGTGTAAATATATAATGTGTAAAAAAAAATCCCAGTTAATTTGTATTCTTGAGCACCATTTTGATTGTGCAGTTCGGTTTTTGTCGCCATACTGTGGAGTGGATGTAGATTCACTGGAGGGCATCCAGCGTGGGATGGCAGGGTTGGTCCTGCAAATTTTAGACCTGTCATGTGAAGAAAGATTGATGGAGCTTGAGTTGCATTCTCTGGAGAGGCGAAGAATTTGGGGTGGCGTGATGGGGGTGTGGGGGTGGACATATCAGGGGGGGGGGGGGATATTCATGGGGTGTAGGGAGTATGAACACGGGACGGAGAACGAAACGGTGGATGTGGGGTGGATAAGTTTGGATTTGGGAGAGACCTTGGTGGGGGGTGCTGGTTCTGTGGCGGGGTTGTTAGGTTGTAGAACCAGTTACTGCATAACATAATAGGAGTGGGATCCCTTGATTGTTTCAAGCGTAGGTTCGACATATATATATATATATATATATATATATATATATATATATATATATATATATATATATATATATATATATATATATATATATATATATATATATATATATATATATATATATATGTATAAGATTGGTTGGTTATAAAGGAACAAATCTACAAGAGCCATGACGAGGGTTCGAACCTACGTCCAAGAGGATCCTACGTCCGAACCTACGTCCGAGAGGATTTTCATGCATCATGCCATTGTGATTTGTGTGTGTAATGAAGTAAGGGCGAAGAGGTAGAACGGCTTATTGACAGAGCTCGAGTGCATGGGGGAATTGAGTAAAATCCTGATTTGTGTCTCGGAGAGGCTGCAGGATCCAAGTAAGATTAGTAGAACCTTTGGTTGAAATTATTTTAACTATGTCGTAGCTCAGTCGATTAAGGCAGCGTTTAGCATCCTCCCGGACGCAGGTTCGAACCCTCGTCACGGCCCTTGTGGATTTGTTCATTTAATGCATCACGCTATTGTGATTTCTGTGTGTAATTGGGTGGTTACAACTATGAGCTGCCTCTTATGGGCCACTAGACCTTATGCAGTTACCTTCATTCTTATGTTCTTTTAGCCAACCTCAAGCAAATATGATATTTGGAGAGAAACAATGATTCAAAAGCACTAGTAAGAGGAATAGAAGCCCTAAACAAGAAAATAATTAACATGGAATATGCAGTCATATATATATATATGTATATATATATATATATATATATATATATATATATATATATATATATATATGACTGTCAGATCACTCCTTCTGAAGATGTATTAATATACGAAAGTACTTAAGGATATTCCTGTTTCATTTTTCCTCCGTGGTCTGACATTGTCACATTTTTAATCACGTGTTTATTTTCGTGATACACACACACACACACACATATATATATATATATATATATATATATATATATATATATATATATATATATATATATATATATATATATATATATATATATATATATACATATATATATAAATATATATATATATATATATATATATATATATATATATATATATATATATATATATATATATATGTCGTACCTAGTAGCCAGAACTCACTTCTGAGCCTACTATGCAAGGCCCGATTTGCCTAATAAGCCAAGTTTTCATGAATTAATTGCTTTTCGACTATCTAACATACCTAACCTAACCTAACCTAACTTTTTCTGCTACCTAACCTAACCTAACCTATAAAGATAGGTTAGGTTAGGTTAGGTAGGGTTGGTTAGGTTCGGTCATATATCTTCGTTAATTTTAACTCCAATAAAAAAAATTGACCTCTTACATAATGAAATGGATTGCTTTATCATTTCATAAGAAAAAAATTAGATAAAATATATTAATTCATGAAAACTTGGCTTATTAGGCAAATCGGGCCTTGCATTGTAGGCTGAAAAGTGAGTTCTGGCTACTAGGTACGACATATATATATATATATATATATATATATATATATATATATATATATATATATAAATATGTCGTACCTAGTAGCCAGAACGCACTTCACAGCCTACTATGCAAGGCCCGATTTGCCTAATAAGCCAAGTTTTCCTGAATTAATATATTTTCTCTAATTTTTTTCTTATGAAATGATAAAGCTACCCATTTCATTATGTATGAGGTATTTTTTTTTTATTGGAGTTAAAATTAACGTAAATATATGACCGAACCTAACCAACCCTACGTAACCTAACCTAACCTATCTCTATAGGTTAGGTTAGGTTAGGTACCCGAAAAAGTTAGGTTAGGTTAGGTTAGGTAGGTTAGGTAGTCGAAAAACAATTAATTCATGAAAACTTGGCTTATTAGGCAAATCGGGCCTTGCATAGTAGGCTGAGAAGTGCGTTCTGGCTACTAGGTACGACATATATATATATATATATATATATATATATATATATATATATATATATATATATATATATATATATATATATATATATATATATATATATATATATATATATATATGTATATATATATATATATATATATATTTGTGTATATATATATGACTACATATTCAATGTGAATGAGGTGATTTGATAAAATGCTATGCCCAAACTTGTCTATGGTGGCTATGGCTATGTCCGGGTGCCGGCGGGGGGTGGTTCAAATAGCTTCGGCTATCACCTCCTTATATCCGGTCGAGATGGTCAAGTGGATTAAGGCGTCCTGTACATACTAGTTGCGTTACTCCAGGCAGCATGGATTCGAGTCACTTTTGGGGTGTGAGCTTTCAGTTATATATATATATATATATATATATATATATATATATATATATATATATATATATATATATATATATATATATATATACCACATAACACCACACCCCAGAAGGATTCGAACCCAGACAGCACCTTGGCGAATCTGGTACCTTAACCACTTGATCACACTGACTGTACAAAAATCTTGTTAGTCTTGCTCCTGGCTGTCTCGGTTCGAATCCTTTTGGTGTGTCGGATATATATAAATAGCGAGAGATCTTGTAGGAACACATTTCGTTTTGAAATACAACACTGCAGGCAGTCTGGGGTACAATACACCAGGCAGGCTGGGTACAATACACCAGGCAGGCTGGGGTACAATACACCAGGCAGGCTGGGGTACAATACACCAGGCAGGCTGGGTACAATACACTAGGCAGGCTGGGATACAATACACCAGGCAGGCTGGGGTACAATACACCAGGCAGGCTGGGGTACAATACACCAGGCAGGCTGGGTACAATACACTAGGCAGGCTGGGATACAATACACCAGGCAGGCTGGGGTACAATACACCAGGCAGGCTGGGATACAATACACCAGGCAGGCTGGGATACAATACACCAGGCAGGCTGGAATACAATACACCAGGCAGGCTGGGATACAATACACCAGGCAGGCTGGGGTACAATACACCAGGCAGGCTGGGTACAATACACCAGGCAGGCTGGGATACAATACACCAGGCAGGCTGGGATACAATACACCAGGCAGGCTGGGATACAATACACCAGGCAGGCTGGGTTACAATACACCAGGCAGGCTGGGTACAATACACTAGGCAGGCTGGGATACAATACACCAGGCAGGCTGGGATACAATACACCAGGCAGGCTGGGATACAATACACCAGGCAGGCTGGGATACAATACACCAGGCAGGCTGGGGTACAATACACCAGGCAGGCTGGGTACAATACACCAGGCAGGCTGGGATACAATACACCAGGCAGGCTGGGATACAATACACCAGGCAGGCTGGGATACAATACACCAGGCAGGCTGGGATACAATACACCAGGCAGGCTGGGTACAATACACAAGGCAGGCTGGGATACAATACACCAGGCAGGCTGGGGTACAATACACCAGGCAGGCTGGGATACAATACACCAGGCAGGCTGGGATACAATACACCAGGCAGGCTGGGATACAATACACCAGGCAGGCTGGGTACAATACACCAGGCAGGCTGGGATACAATACACCAGGCAGGCTGGGATACAATACACCAGGCAGGCTGGGATACAATACACCAGGCAGGCTGGGATACAATACACCAGGCAGGCTGGGATACAATACACCAGGCAGGCTGGGGTACAATACACCAGGCAGGCTGGGGTACAATACACCAGGCAGGCTGGGTACAATACACTAGGCAGGCTGGGATACAATACACCAGGCAGGCTGGGGTACAATACACCAGGCAGGCTGGGTACAATACACCAGGCAGGCTGGGATACAATACACCAGGCAGGCTGGGGTACAATACACTAGGCAGGCTGTGGTACAATACACCAGGCAGGCTGGGATACAATACACCAGGCAGGCTGGGATACAATACACCAGGCAGGCTGGGATACAATACACCAGGCAGGCAGGGATACAATACACCAGGCAGGCTGGGATACAATACACCAGGCAGGCTGGGGTACAATACACCAGGCAGGCTGGGTACAATACACCAGGCAGGCTGGGATACAATACACCAGGCAGGCTGTGGTACAATACACCAGGCAGGCTGGGGTACAATACACCAGGCAGGCTGGGGTACAATACACCAGGCAGGCTGGGGTACAATACACCAGGCAGGCTGGGGTACAATACACCAGGCAGGCTGGGGGTACAATACACCAGGCAGGCTGGGGGTACAATACACCAGGCAGGCTGGGTACAATACACCAGGCAGGCTGGGGTACAATACACCAGGCAGGCTGGGGTACAATACACCAGGCAGGCTGGGTACAATACACCAGGCAGGCTGGGGTACAATACACCAGGCAGGCTGGGGTACAATACACCAGGCAGGCTGGGGAACAATACACCAGGCAGGCTGGGGGTACAATACACCAGGCAGGCTGGGATACAATACACCAGGCAGGCTGGGGTACAATACACCAGGCAGGCTGGGGTACAATACACCAGGCAGGCTGGGATACAATACACCAGGCAGGCTGGGTACAATACACCAGGCAGGCTGGGGGTTACAATACACCAGGCAGTCTGGGGTACAATACACCAGGCAGGCTGGGGGTACAACACACTAGGCAGGCTGGGATACAATACACCAGGCAGGCTGGGATACAATACACCAGGCAGGTTGGGGTACAATACACCAGCCAGGCTGGGGTACAATACACCAGGCAGGCTGGGGTACAATACACCAGGCAGGCTGGGATATAATACACCAGGCAGGCTGGGGTACAATACACCAGGCAGGCTGGGGTACAATACACCAGGCAGGCTGGGGGTACAATACACCAGGCAGGCTGGGTACAATACACCAGGCAGGCTGGGGTACAATACACCAGGCAGGCTGGGGTACAATACACCAGGCAGGCTGGGTACAATACACCAGACAGGCTGGGGTACAATACACCAGGCAGGCTGGGGTACAATACACCAGGCAGGCTGGGGGTACAATACACCAGGCAGGCTGGGGTACAATACACCAGGCAGGCTGGGGTACAATACACCAGGCAGGCTGGGGTACAATACACCAGGCAGGCTGGGTACAATACACCAGGCAGGCTGGGGGTACAATACACCAGGCAGGCTGGGTACAATACACCAGGCAGGCTGGGGTACAATACACCAGGCAGGCTGGGGTACAATACACCAGGCAGGGTGGGTACAATACACCAGACAGGCTGGGGTACAATACACCCGGCAGGCTGGGGTACAATACACCAGGCAGGCTGGGGGTACAATACACCAGGCAGGCTGGGGTACAATACACCAGGCAGGCTGGGGTACAATACACCAGGCAGGCTGGGGTACAATACACCAGGCAGGCTGGGGTACAATACACCAGGCAGGCTGGGGGTACAATACACCAGGCGGGCTGGGGTACAATACACCAGGCAGGCTGGGGTACAATACACCAGGCAGGCTGGGATACAATACACCAGACAGGCTGGGGTACAATACACCAGGCAGGCTGGGGGTACAATACACCAGGCAGGCTGGGATACAATACACCAGGCAGGCTGGGGTACAATACACCAGGCAGGCTGGGGTACAATACACCAGGCAGGCTGGGGTACAATACACCAGGCAGGCTGGGGTACAATACACCAGGCAGGCTGGGATACAATACACCAGACAGGCTGGGGTACAATACACCAGGCAGGCTGGGGGTACAATATACCAGGCAGGCTGGGATACAATACACCAGGCAGGCTGGGGTACAATACACCAGGCAGGCTGGGTACAATACACCAGACAGGCTGGGGTACAATACACCAGGCAGGCTGGGGTACAATACACCAGGCAGGCTGGGGTACAATACACCAGGCAGGCTGGGATACAATACACCAGGCAGGCTGGGATACAATACACCAGGCAGGCTGGGGTACAATACACCAGGCAGGCTGGGGTACAATACACCAGGCAGGCTGGGATACAATACACCAGGCAGGCTGGGATACAATACACCAGGCAGGCTGGGGGTACAATACACCATTCAGGCTGGGGTACAATACACCAGGCAGGCTGGGGTACAATACACCAGGCAGGGTGGGGTACAATACACCAGGCAGGCTGGGGTCCAATACACCAGGCAGGCTGGGGTACAATACACCAGGCAGGCTGGGGTACAATACACCAGGCAGGCTGGGGTACAATACACCAGGCAGGCTGGGGTACAATACACCAGGCAGGCTGGGATACAATACACCAGGCAGGCTGGGATACAATACACCAGGCAGGCTGGGGTACAATACACCAGCCAGGCTGGGGTACAATACACCAGGCAGGCTGGGATACAATACACCAGCCAGGCTGGGATACAATACACCAGGCAGGCTGGGATACAATACACCAGGCAGGCTGGGGTACAATACACCAGGCAGGCTGGGGTACAACACACCAGGCAGGCTGGGGTACAATACACCAGGCAGGCTGGGGTACAATACACCATCCAGGCTGGGGGTACAATACACCAGGCAGGCTGGGATACAATACACCAGCCAGGCTGGGATACAATACACCAGGCAGGCTGGGATACAATACACCAGGCAGGCTGGGGTACAATACACCAGGCAGGCTGGGGTACAACACACCAGGCAGGCTGGGGTACAATACACCAGGCAGGCTGGGGTACAATACACCAGCCAGGCTGGGGTACAATACACCAGGCAGGCTGGGATACAATACACCAGGCAGGCTGGGGTACAATACACCAGGCAGGCTGGGGTACAATACACCAGGCAGGCTGGGGTACAATACACCAGGCAGGCTGGGGTACAATACACCAGGCAGGCTGGGGTACAATACAGTTTTTAGTAGGGCGCGAGAGTTTATTTCCTGCTGGCCCAGGTCAGTGCTTATCTTGCGACGCCAGCTGGAGCAGAGAGAGAGAGAGAGAGAGAGAGAGAGAGAGAGAGAGAGAGAGAGAGAGAGAGAGAGAGAGAGAGAGAGAGAGAGAGAGAGAGAGAGAGAGATCTTACTCTCACATAACCCAAAGCGAGAACTATATATATCCATTAGCATAAGATGCCATCCCGCGCAAGAACACGGCCAGATACTGCCGAAGGTCTACCAATATCTCCTCAAAACGCCCCGTAAACGTCCCTAGGGACGTGCCTTCTTCAGTGTCTAGCACGGCTCTTAACACCTCGCCTCGGGCCTCAGGCCAGTCAGCGGGGCTTCAGCTCTCGCTCTGTATGTAAAGCGTTCTTTGTAAGCCCCTGAGAACACCCTCGCCCCCCCGGGCAGGCAACATGGCCACCGATTACAGTGGCTCGTTGGAACTATTGTATTTCCATATGTATGAATGCGGTGTGTATAAATATGTATGTAGGTGATACAAAGGTTTATACAAGCAGGATAACAGTGTCTAGCGTTACAAACATACATATACCTGATAAGAATGGAGTACATAGAGAATAATTAACGTCAATAATGCAATTGCTAAATACTTGATACCGGTTACAGGAATATCGGTTTTTGGCAAACACAGAAACTAATCTGGGAGAGGCGGGAACCTGGGAGGGGGCTAGGATTGGGAGGGTGTGGCTGGGAGAGGAGAGTGTGTGAGGGAAGTGTGTACTAGGCAGGGTGGTGTAGAGGGAAGGGTGTAGGCAGGGTGAAGAAGGCGGTGTGAGTGTAAGTGTATGTATCATGGCCCAGGAAGGAGCGTGGGGGTGAATGTAGGGGGATTATGTGTAGGAGTTTAATAAGAGTTAAAGAGTTTATTCTGCTGGTGTGTGCGTGTATATAGCGGTTCCATGATCCCTGCTGCCCCATCAAGGTGCTGGGAGCTCACGGCTCTCATTTACAGCACACACTCTTTTTCTTCTGAGATTTTCCTCCTCATTCTTGTCATATTCCTGTTTCTTATTTTTGTATTAATTATTTATTTCGGATCCTCTCTTGTAATCCTGTCACCTGCCACTCTCACTCTCACCTGTCACTCTCACTCTCCTGTCACTCTCACTCTCACCTGTCACTCTCACTCTCACCTGCCACTCTCACTCTCCTGTCACTCTCACTCTCACCTGTCACTCTCACTCTCACCTGCCACTCTCACTCTCACCTGCCACTCTCATTCTCACCTGCCACTCTCACCCTCACCTGCCACTCTCACTCTCACCTGCCACTCTCACTCTCACCTGCCATTCTCACTCTCACCTGCCCTCTCACCCTCACCTGCTAATCTCACCCTCACCTGCCACTCTCACCCTCACCTGCCACTCTCACTCTAACCTGCCACTCACACTCTCACCTGCCACTCTCACTCTCACCTGCCACTCTCACTCTCACCTGCCACTCTCACCCTCACCTGCCACTCTCACCCTCACCTGCCACTCTCACCCTCACCTGCCACTCTCACCCTCACCTGCCACTCTCACCTGCCACTCTCACTCTCACCTGCCACTCTCACCCTCACCTGCCACTCTCACCCTCACCTGCCACTCTCACTCTCACCTGCAAATCTCACTCTCACCTGCCCTCTCACCCTCACCTGCCAATCTCACCCTCACCTGCCACTCTCACCCTCACCTGCCACTCTCACTCTAACCTGCCACTCTCACTCTCACCTGCCACTCTCACTCTCACCTGCCACTCTCACTCTCACCTGCCACTCTCACCCTCACCTGCCACTCTCACCCTCACCTGCCACTCTCACCCTCACCTGCCACTCTCACCCTCACCTGCCACTCTCACCTGCCACTCTCACTCTCACCTGCCACTCTCACCCTCACCTGCCACTCTCACCCTCACCTGCCACTCTCACCCTCACCTGCCACTCTCACCCTCACCTGCCACTCTCACCCTCACCTGCCACTTTCACCCTCACCTGCCACTCTCACTCTCACCTGCCACTCTCACCCTCATCTGCCACTCTCACCCTCACCTACCACTCTCACTCTATCCTGCCACTCTCACTCTCACCTGCCACTCTCACTCTCACCTGCCACATTCACTTTCACCTGCCACTCTCACCCTCACCTGCCATTCTCACTCTCACCTGCCACTTTCACTTTCACCTGCCACTCTCACCCTCACCTGCCATTCTCACTCTCACCTGCCACTTTCACTTTCACCTGCCACTCTCACCCTCACCTGCCACTCTCACCCTCACCTTCCACTCTCACCCTCACCTGCCACTCTCACTCTAACCTGCCACTTTCACTTTCACCTGCCAGTCTCACCCTCACCTGCCACTCTCACCTGCCACTCTCACCCTCACCTGCCACTTTCACCTGCCACTCTCACCCTCACCTACCACTCTCACTCTAACCTGCCACTTTCACTCTTACCTGCCCCTCTCACCCTCACCTGCCCCTCTCACCCTCACCTGCCCCTCTCACCCTCACCTGCCACTCTCACCCTCACATGCCACTCTCACTCTCCCCTGCCACTCTCACTCTCACCTGCCACTCTCACCCTCACATGCCACTCTCACTCTCACTTGCCACTCTCACCCTCACCTGCCACTCTCACTCTCACCTGCCACTCTCACTCTCACCTGCCACTCTCACCCTCTGCTGCCACTCTCACATGCCATTCTCTTAATTCCTTTGAGAATCTTGTATATTGTAACCATGTCCCCTCAAACTCTTCTGTCTTCCACTGTTACGGTATCGACACCATCGTCGGAGTGTGGAGTGGCAATGTCAGCGCCATCTATGGGTCTGCACTCCAACTCCCCTTGTACTGGACGCTATGTAGACAACGGTGGGTGATCAAGATCAGCGCCATCTAGGTTCTGGCTACAAGGCATGGTGAACGAGTGTTACCTCATGGTTTCTCCAGTGTACTGTCCATCTAATTAACGATGTTTTCATGTCCACAGAGGTGACATGTGGAGACGGTTGTACTGAAGAAGGCAGTTTATCTTGGGAAGTCCACGAACCCTTAGCTTGGTCCTGCGAGAAGACTAAGTAGCCGTCGTCGATCTAAGCAGTGTGAGTTAGCTGCTGGTATACGCAGTGTTGGTGTAGATCGGCTTACCCGGGATTGGCTAGTAAGGGTGACGGAAGACAGTGATGTGCCTATCGAGAAGCGCTGCTAGCAAGCTGCTAGAGACGTCTGCCAGGGTGTTCGCTACCCCCGTATGAGCTAGTTTGTGACCCCTGGCAGCGTGTTGCTGAAGCCCTCTGCCAGTGAGTAGCTGGAGAGAGGAGGTGGGGTGTAGGCACATCGTGATACTGTGTGGGTGGACTGGCCCATGTAGAAGGTGGACTCGTCAGTGTTCGCCAGTACGAGTAGACATGGTACTGGGATTGTGGAAGCACTAGAGTTGATGAACACTGCTAAAGTATTAGTGTCCTGCGTGAGAGAGACGCTGTTGTAAATAAGTGTAGTAATAATCCATATTAATTTATATATAGTGTTGAAGGGAATCGTGTAGTGTTTATCCCCCTCTTATATTTTTATTGCACTATTCAGGCAGTTCTTAAAAGCCTACTACCGACTTGGGGGTCGGATACATGAAAAGAAGTTATTACATCAAGAACCCGGTCACTGGTCCTAAGTGGCCGTAACATCCGCCGACGTGAGGTTTAATTCCCATAGTCTCTCCTCGTAGCTCATACCTCTCAGCTCGGGTACTAGTCTGATGGCAAACCTTTGAACCTTTTCCAGTTTAGTCTTATGCTTGACTAGATATGGACTCCATGCTGGAGCTGCATACTCCAGGATTTGTGGGATGTATGTGGTATACAAAGTTCTAAATGATTCCTCACACAAGTTTCTAAAGGCCGTTCTTATGTTGGCCAACCTGGCATATGCCGCTGATGTTATTCTCTTGATATGGGCTTTCAAGGGACAGGTCTGGCGTGATATCAACCCCCAAGTTTTTCTCTCTGACTCCTGAAGAATCTCCCAAATGATACCTTGTATCTGGCCTCCTGCTCCCTACACCAATCTTCATTACATTACACTTGCTGTCTGTCTGTGTTAAACTCTAACAACCATTTGTTTGACCATTCTTTCAGTTTGTCCAGGTCTTCTTGAAGCCTCAAGCTGTCCTCTTAATCCTTCTCATAATTTTGGCGTCGTCAGGAAACATTGAGAGGATTGAATCTATACCCTCTGGGAGATCAGAAACAGAATAGGCCCGAGTACAGAGCCCTGTGGAACTTCACGCCAGTCTGAGGTCTCGTCCCTCACTGTAACTCTCTGCTTCCTATTGCTTAGGTACTCCCTTGTATTCGCCTAGATGTTCATCTAGATGTGCTTGCGAGGGTTGAGCTCTGCTCATTCGGCCCGCCTCCCAACTGTCAATTAATCAACTGTCACTAACTACTAACAATTTTTGTTTTCAACACACCACTTGTGTGTGTGGTGTGCGTGTGCGTGTGTGTGTGTGTGTGTGTGTGTGTGTGTGTGTGTGTGTGTACTCACCTAGTTGTACTCACCTAGTTGTGTTTGCGGGGGTTGAGCTCTGGCTCTTTGGTCCCGCCTCTCAACCGGTGTGTGTGTGTGTGTGTCTGGCTCCCCAACTGCATTCCTCCAACTCTGTCTCCCACAACATTTCTCCCCTCCCAACTCTCGACCCCCCGTTCCAGTTCTGTCTCTTAGGAGACAAAACTGAATACACACTACTCACATACTTCTCGTGTGAATAGTATGTGAGTGCGACTTGAGTGGCTGAACATTACTGCGAGGAACTACAGTGAGGCCACTGGGCTCATTAGCATAGAGGCCAAGCTGTTAGACCCACTTACAGCAACTCTGGTGTCGTTAATCTCACGTCAATGTTCTCTTAAGTTACCTTGCACCTTTGAGGAGGTAAATTAATTCTCAGAAAAATTCTAAAATAATTTTACAAATGCATTTCTTCACTGCTAGGGTGAAGAGTCGACATTACAGGTACACCTCGCTCTGTCTCTCTGCCTCTCTCTCTCTCTCTCTCTCTCTCTCTCTCTTTCTCAGAGAGACAGAAAGACAGAGAGACAGAGACTGACGTGAGCAGAACGAGAAAGAATTTCGTGTACAGTTGAGGTAGAAAATAAGTCACTTGTGACCAAGTCGAGTTTGATAAGAGATCAGGAAGGAATTATTAGATTAGGGAAGGAAGTTTGGAGCTCCGTGGAGCAGGCAGAGATGTTGCCTCTTCCAGGGGCTTGTGGAGGCTGCGTATACCAGAGATATGTATGTCTTTCTCTATAATTGAATAGTTAAATGTTCATATACATACATGTGTATATATATACATAGTTCATAAATATAAATAGAATTCTATGCACATATGGTTGTATACATAAATACTCTCATTCTTATACACACTGATTCATACACACATTCATTCATCCTGTTCGTGATAGTGAAGAAGGGGCAGGGAAAGTGACTCAGCGTACTTACATAAGCATTAAAAGTGTCTGATAGAGAAGAATAGGCGGAGAAAGTTACCACTGTCTCATCATGTCTAACAAACAGTAAAAGTGCCTCTGATAGTGAGCAATGGATAGAGAAAGTGACCACTGTCTAACCACTGTCAAGCAGTAAACGATAGAAGCAGTGAAAGTGATTGATGGTGAGCATCCGAAGCCTTTATTAAGTGCGACAATTCTTTGAATGGCAAACAATGCAATCATTTTTTTCGTACTCACGTTTCATACATGTAAACTCCCTTAAACTACGTCTTTTTAAACGAGCCACATGCATACCACGTCTTTAAGACGACTTACGCGTAAACCACGTCTTTTAAGACGATCCAAAGGTAAAGAAGTTCTTCAAAAGTGTTCTTTCAAACTCTGTTGTCAGACAAACACAGATTTCTAACTCGGTTTTCAAGTATGATTGTGTGTTGTGTTGTGTGTGTGTGTGTGTGTGTACTCACCTATTTGTGCTTGCGGGGGTTGAGTTTTGGCTCTTTGGTCCCCCCTCTCAACTGTGTGTGTGTGTGTGTGTGAGTATGTATTCACCTAGTTGTGCTTGCGGGGGTTGAACTCTGCTCTTTCGGCCCGCCTCTCAACTGTCAATCAACTGTTTCTACTACTATTTTTTCCACACACACACACACACACACACACACACACACACACACACACACACACACACACACACACACACACACACACACACACACCGCAGGAAGCAGCCCGTGACAGCTGACTAACCCCCAGGTACCTATTTACTGCTAGGTAACAGGGACATAGGGTGAAAGAAACTCTGCCCATCGTTTCTCGCCGGCGCCCGGGATCGAACCCGGGACCACAGGATTACGTGTCCAGCGTGCTGTCCGCTCGACCACCGGCTCCCTTTGTGTGTGTGTGTGTGTGAGTGAGCCTAGCTGTTTCTCCGGTGAGCGAGGTTAAGCTCCAGAGCCCCGCCTCACATCTTTTCTTATGTACGTGTAGTATGTAAATAAACTCAATTGGGATAGCAGAGGGTTGAACTCCTGCTCCCGAGACCCACCTCACAACTTGTAATCAACTGGTACTCACATACCTGTACTGAACAAGAGGTGCTTGCAGGGGTCGAGCTTCAGCTCCCAAGCTCACCCATTCCAGGTTTAACCTTTAAAATGGGTGTTTTAAAGTTTAAAATATTCAGCAAACAACATTTGCCATATTACTGCATTACTGCAGTAATATCACTGCAGCAATATCACTTACTGCAGTAATATCACTGCAGTAATATCAATAAAAGCTGTTTGTTTTCCCAAGGTTTCCAAAACCCATTAACCGATAATAACCATAATCCGATAATGGGTTTGTTGCCCATGACGGCTTATTATGACCTGAGATCCGTCTATCAAATTTGTCTACTACATTCCCGTTCGTACCCAGAATAGCTTCAAATGTTGTACTGATGGGTACGAAAGCGTTCGAATCCTCCATTTTCTCTTTCCCTGATGGATATATGGACATACCGAATCGCGTGCTGCACCCCCGGTCACCCATCCAGTGCTGGCTTTAACCTGAGTGAGTAAATAGCGCGCAAGCAGTCGACTTGTAACTGGCAGAAAGTAACTGGACTCCTGCCCAAACCTGAGCTTTCAAGCAGAAATTTCCAACCGTCTCTGTTGTCAATGTAGACGTCGCCTCCACTTTGGCACGGGGAAGGTTGGTGTAGTCGCCCACATGCTTCCTCGACACACACACACACACACACAAAATTATGTGTGTGTGTGTGTGTGTGCGCGCGCATTCCCTAGCCTCCAGGGAGTTTTTTTATTATTATTATTATTTTCTACCACAGACGTGGCCACACATTTGCAATGCTAACCAGAATATATATACATTTTCTTCTGTCCTCCATGAACAGGGTTAGAGATCTGTTAAACATATAGTTCAGGGGTTTATTGAACACTCAACACTAGGGGCCTCGTAGCCTGGTGGATAGCGCGCAGGATTCGTAATTCTGTGGCGCGGGTTCGATTCCCGCACGAGGCAGAAACAAATGGGCTAAAAATTTCTTTCACCCTGAATGCCCCTGTTACCTAGCAGTAAATAGGTACCTGGGAGTTAGTCAGCTGTCACGGGCTGCTTCCTGGGGGTGGAGGCCTGGTCTAGGACCGGGCCGCGGGGACACTAAAAAAAGCCCCGAAATCATCTCAAGATAACTCAAGATAACCACAGAAGGTGATTCGGTACTTGTAAAATACTAAGCTACTCCAGGGAGGTGGCATAGGCAACAACCCTCAGTTCTGGCTGCGTTTGATAACTCACGTACGTCATCCATCACCTCACTTAATTTGTTCCAACCTTCTACAATTCTGTTTCCAAAGGAGAACTTACTTAAAAATGTTCTGTACATGTATTTCCTTAGACTGAATGGAGATATAGTCCCTTCAAGCTGTAGGGACCACTCGTTCCTTTAAGTTGCAGGTTTCAAAAATTTCCTCCTTTGCTATGTCGTCTATTCCTGTTACCATTTTGTATGACGTGATCATGTCGTCTCTTCCCCGTCTATATTCTACCTTTGGTATATTTAGCATCTCTAGCCTTTCCCCGTAGCTCATGTTTTTTCAGTTCCAGAAGCCATTTGGTGGCATGATTTTGCACCCCTTCCAGTTTACTGATACACCATACAATCGCTGCATATTCCAGTTTTGGTCGCACGTAGATCGTGAAAGGACAGACAAATGCTGGTCGGGGTCGCATATAATAAGAACTTTAATAAATGTTAGCATATAACCCGGCTCATCTCCTCCCCCCCCCCCCCCCTCCCTTCCTTGTACGATTGTCATGAAATCTGAAATGAAATCACGGATGCATTTTCCGTGGATTTGATTTGCTCCTGCCTTTTACCCGCGCATTTTCATTATTTACTGGAAAACGATGAACTGAATTCATTCGGGTTACAGAGATGAAGATGATGAGTAGGGGAGATGGTTATGGTGATGAAGGTAGTATGTAGTGAAGGTGTAAGATGAGGGGAGACTGGAACAGAGGAATGATGAAGAGAGACAGGGGGATGAAATGGGAGGGATATGAGAAGGGCAAGAGGAGATAAAATGAGAGGAATAGGGGAAAGGGCAAGAGGAGATAAAATGGGGGAAGATTAGGAGTGGATAAGAGGAAGTAAAATGGGGAAGGCAGTGAAAAGGGAAGAGAAGGGGTTAAGGGAGAAATGGGAAAAGAAAAGGGAGAGAGTGGTTGAAATGGCAGAAGAGGAAGGGGGGGGGGTGATAGGGGGTAAGAGGAGGGGAGGGAGGCATGGAAGGGGGAAAGGGAGGGTAGAGCAGAATGGGCAGAAGCGGAGAGAGGGAAGAGGCAGACACAGGCCGGGGCACGGCCAGGTACCCCTCTAGTCTATGTCTATATGACTGAATCTTTGCTGACTCTTTGCCTGTTCATCGCTAAAGACCAGAGGACTGGGGCTAGTCACACCCAACTTTGCAGGGTAAATGGTGTTGGGAACAGGACGGACACAGGCCGGTCGTGTCGACCAAAGTTCAATAACCGTCTGCGGGCTCACCATAGCCCGTGCTGCTTGGAACTTTGTCCCAGGTAGCGAATCTTAAACAATAACAACAACGATAAATAACCTAAAGAAATATTAGATTTAAAAGAGCCCCTTTCTCCCCCCCCCCCCCAAACTCCAGGCGATTTTTAACAGTCAAGTGTGAAATATTTGATGTGTTTCCCATAGAGTTTTTAGTTCTTCGTAATAATATATTTTCTGTTGGAAGAGGGAGAGAGAGAAGGTGGAGGAGGGCTGAAAGGGGAAACTAGGGGTGAAGAGCGGGAAGAGGTGGAAAAAGGGGTAAAAAAAACACTGGATGAAATGGGGGAACAAAATGGTGTGTGTGTGTGTACTCACCTAGTTGTGAGTGCGGGGGTTGAGATCTGGCTCTTTGGTCCCGCCTCTCAACTGTCAATCAACTAGTGTTCAGATTCCTGAGCCAACTGGGCTCTATCATGACTGATAGGTGTGACACACACACGTGTGTTTGTATGTGTGTGTGTGTGTGTGAGTGTATATATATATATATATATATATATATATATATATATATATATATATATATATATATATATATATATATATATATATATATATATATATAATATATAATATATATGCAAACAAGCCTGAACGGTCTCCAGGCATATATGCCACTGAAAACTCACACCCTAGAAGTGACTCGAACCCATACTGCCATAAGCAATGCATCTGATGTACAATGTTCCCTTAACCACTCGACCAACACGACCACTTGTTTTCAGTGGCATATATGCCTGGAGACCGTTCAGGCTTGTTCGCATTTGTGTTCCTCACGTGTGCCTCATTATATATATATATATATATATATATATATATATATATATATATATATATATATATATATATAATATATATATATATAATATATATATATATATAATACACCAGTCTCCGTGGCGTAGTGGTAAGACACTCGCCTGGCGTTTCGCGAGCGCTTTGTCCTGGGTTCGTATCCTGGCCGGGGAGCATTTACTGGGCGGAAATCCTTAACTGTAGCCTCTGTTTACCCAACAGTAAAATGTGTACTTGGTTGTTAAACGATTTGGCGGGTCGTATTCCAGGGAACATAGGATTAAGGACTTGCCCGCAACGCTGCACATGCTAGTGGCTGTATAAGAATGTAAAAACTCTTGTATATATAAATAATAATAATAATTGTTCAAAACTAGGAGCAGCAGAACGAGGGTGGTGAAACGAGTCAGTAATGAACAAGTTTCAGTGAATAATAAATGAATTGATAACTAAAAACAAAAATAGGAAAATAGTGTCTTAATCACCACACCACGATGACTATAATGCTCCTTCATCTACTGTGCTTCTTTGTCTAATGGGAAGACAATTTTGTCTAATAATCTAAAACGTTATCTTTAAAGACTTTAACTTTGAAGACTTTGTCTAATAATCTAAAAGGTTATCTTTAAAGACTTTAACTTTGAAGACTTTGTCTAATAATCTAAAACGTTATCTTTAAAGACTTTAACTTTGAAGACTTTGTCTAATAATCTAAAACGTTATCTTTAAAGACTTTAACTTTGAAGACTTTGTCTAATAATCTAAAACGTTATCTTTAAAGACTTTAACTTTGAAGACTTTGTCTAATAATCTAAAACGTTATCTTTAAAGACTTTAACTTTGAAGACTTTGTCTAATAATCTAAAACGTTATCTTTAAAGACTTTAACTTTGAAGACTTTGTCTAATAATTTAAAACAATGCTTCTTTGTCTACTGTGTCATTTTGGTTTAGGATCTTGAATGCTGTGATTATGTCCCACATGTTCCTCCTCATTAATGTTATAAAATCTAATTTTCCTGTCTTTCCTCGTAGCTCAAGCCCTTCACCTTTAGTTAACTCTTGGCGTTTTTGTTTTTTTAAGTGGAGGTTCCATACCTGCGCTGCATATTCAAGAATGATTGTCATGTAGGTTTACGGCCTGTATGGCTCTTTATTTCTCGTTTCTGATAATTTCTGAAGACTTGGCTATCGTTGGATACTTTAGCATATGCTGGTGAGGTCAGTTTGTTTACAGTGTGCTTCGGTCATTAGACCTGACAATATGTTTTTTCAGAGGTCTTATTCGTTTTGTCAACTAAAAATCAGTACGTTCTTCATCCTCTACTGATGATCATGTCTTCTAAAAATTATTCGTATACTTATAACATTGCAATTAGCTGAGTTAAATTTAAGAAGTCTTTTTTTTCACACCATCTTTGGAGTGTGAACAGATTATTTAGTAATATAGTTTAGTCCTCCTTTTTATTTGTTAGCACTTACTTCTAATATTTTACACCTGTTTCTAATATTTTTATACCTGTTTCTAATATTTTACACCTGTTTCTAATATTTTTATACCTATTTCTAATATTTTACTCCGATTTCTAATATTTTTACACCTATTTCTAATATTTTTACACCTATTTCTAATATTTTACACCTGTTTCTAATATTTTACACCTATTTCTAATATTTTTACACCAATTTCTAATATTTTACACCTGTTTCTAATATTTTTACACCTGTTTCTAATATTTTACACCTGTTTCTAATATTTTTACACCTATTTCTAATATTCCACACGTAATTTTAAACGTTTACATCTATTCCATACGAATTATAATAAAAAACTTAAAGAATTGATTTGATTTCAAACAATTATAATAATAATATTATAATAATAATAACAATTAATAATAATAATATAATAATAATAATAATTATAATAATAATACATAGATTAATAATAATCAATATATTATTAATCGCATTATAAAAGTATACCTCTATTATATATACACATTTACAGTCCGTCCAATATCAATCATCTCAACAAGTGAAAAATGAAGACCTTGCCAGGAGGCGGATGGAAAGTCAACAAGTAATGGCAAAAGTCTTTTTACACGGGAAATTCTGTTGGTCGCCCAGGCAAACAGTCGACCCCCTCCACTGTGTTGAACTTGCCACCTGGGGTACGGAGGTAGGAACAGGTGCAGGGGAGGGTGGGGGAGAGAGAGAGAGAGAGAGAGACAGAGAGAGAGGGAGAGAGCTTTCTGGAGATGCATTATGTTAAGACAAATTGTAACGGAAGGGAGAGAATCAGTAGAGAGTGGGTTGTGAAATTCTGTTCCTTGACTTGGGCTTCTGCTGTGAGACACATCTACATCTGTTTGATGCTCTGTCTCACAACACACTGATTAGAAAACTCGAGAATTATGGTCAGGTGGTTGTATTATTTTCATTGAAAATGAAGAGTTAAAACAAATTATGTGCAACCAGAGTGGAGAACTATTATATATTATTGTCAGGTCTCTTTCTGCCCCCCCCCCCCTCCTCTCTCTCTCTCTCTCTCTCTCTCTCTCTCTCTCTCTCTCTCTCTCTCTCTCTCTCTCTCTCTCTCTCTCTCTCTCTCTCTCTCTCTCTCTCTCAGATTACGTCTGTTTCATCGTCCTCTCTGGACTCTACGATCTCTTTAATAAACCAAACTCGGAATTTTTCAATAACATTTTTTCAGTTTTCTCACTTGACGCGAATTTGTAAAACCTTAGAAGTGGAGCGAATAAGGCAAGAAGCTGCAGTTTTCTGGAGTTTTACAATCCAGTTTAACGAGTTCTTTATTAAATTCCTTTCAGCTTATTAAACACGACGTATTTCCACGTCGAAATACGACAGAGAGAGACTTATAGGTCTCCTATGTTGAGTAGTGTATAATAGATAGGGTTCTATTATACAGTAACGCCGGTAGAGATGAGTCTATGATACAGCAGCGTCCGTATAGATGGGGCTATTGTAGAAGCAACGTCCGTATAACTGGTGTGCTATTATGCAGAAATATCTGTGTTGATGGAATTCTATTATAGAGAAACACCTGTATAGATGGGATTCTGCTATACAGCCACCTCCTGTGTAGATAGGACTCTATTATACGCTCCGTTCTTATACAGGGTACTGTTTTACACCACCGTCCGTGTGACGGATAGAAGGAATTCTATTATGCAATAACATCAGTGCGAAGATCGGGTTCTATTATACAGCAACACATGTATACATGAAATTATATTGTACCGCAACATATGTGTGAATGATAGATGATATTGTATTATACAGCAACCTCTGTGTGAACGATAGATCGGGTTGTGTTACGCAGCAACATCTGTATGAAGGATAGATGGGATTCTATTATACAATAATGCCTGTATGGAGGATAGATAGGATTCTATTATGCAATAATGCCTGTATGGAGGATAGATAGGATTCTATTATACAATAATTCCTGTATGGAGGATAGATGGGATTCTATTATACAATAATGCCTGTATGGAGGATAGATGGGATTCTATTATGCAATAATGCCTGTATGGAGGATAGATGGGATTCTATTATACAATAATTCCTGTATGGAGGATAGATGGGATTCTATTATACAATAATGCCTGTACGGAGGATAGGTTGCCAGCTCTGGCAACAGAGTGTTCTGACAACGTTGCCAGCAGGGAGGGGAGGGGAGATAGGGAAACCTACCTCCCCTCTCTGCCTACCACAAACAAAGGGAGGGAGGGGGGTAGTAGGGAAATACGACCGGTGATTACCTAACCAAATTGGTGCCAAATTAGATGGCGTCTCTTGCCTAAGTGGCAGGTGAATGAGACATGCAAATTACCCCAAGAGTGGACAATTACCTGAAACTCTAAGGAACTGAAGGGATGTCCCCCGTAGTGTAAATTGTTTAGGTCCCCCCCCATTACGCCACTTTGTAACTTTATAAATGTGTTGCCACTTTGCAACTTTGGGAGCTTGACAAGTTTCGTGACTTTAGAGTTTTAGTAACTTTAGAACTTTACAGCTTTAGTGAATTTACAGTTTTGCAACTTTCACAACTAAATACTTTAGCGTATTGCAACTAACCTCGCCCGCCCCCTCAAGCTATTCCCATATCTATATATATATATATATATATATATATATATATATATATATATATATATATATATATGTCGTACCTAGTAGCCAGAACGCACTTCTCAGCCTACTATACAAGGCCCAATTTGCCTAATAAGCCAAGTTTTCATGAATTAATTGTTTTTCGACTACCTAACCTACCTAACCTAACCTAACCAAACTTTTTCGGCTACCTAACCTAACCTAACCTATAAAGATAGGTTAGGTTAGGTTAGGTAGGGTTGGTTAGGTTCGGTCATATATCTACGTTAATTTTAACTCCAATAAAAAAATATTGACCTCATACATAATGAAATGGGTAGATTTATCATTTCATAAGACAAAATTTAGAGAAAATATATTAATTCAGAAAAACTTGGCTTATTAGGCAAATCGGGCCTTGCATAGTAGGCCGAGAAGTGCATTCTGGCTACTAGGTACGACATATATATATATATATATATATATATATATATATATATATATATATATATATATATATATATATATATATTAATTTTGAGGGTACCACCTCTGGTGCAAATGTGGGGACCCATAGCCTCGAAGAAGAAAATAAGGAGTATTCAGAGAAGACCTTGTGGATTCTCACTGAACACTAATATTATCTTCTCCTATCACCCCCATTCTTTTTTATATACACATATATATTTGTTTTATTTAAACTTTGTTACAAAAAAGGAGTTATATACAGGGTACAAAGTTGATTATCATAAATTGTCGAGTTCCTCCAGCTCCTCAGATGGCGGGCAGGAACCCTGAATGCAGTGTGCATTTCCTCTCTGTATCGCCACGCTGAGGCGCTTGAAAAGGAAGCTGGCAGCTCTAGGGTCCCTTGTTGTTTCAATGAGAATAGAACCCAGTTCCTTCAAAAAACTGGTAGCACTTTTACCCCAGGCGCCGAGTGTCTCAGAAGCAATGGGGACAAAATTGTAGTGGTGATCCAGTTCTCTATACTTACGGGA
>NC_091164.1:7601123-7641123 GCF_040958095.1 Procambarus clarkii
TTCTGTTACTATTCCGTGTGAACATTTCGTCTATGTCCAGTCTGTGAATTCCCCTGAGTATTTTAAACGTTCCTATCATATCCCCCCTCTCCCTTCTCTTTTCTAGTGTCGTAAGGCTCAGTTCCTTCAGGCGCTCTTCATACCCCATCCCTCGTAGCTCTGGGACGAGTCTGGTTGCAAACTTCTGAACCTTTTCCAGTTTCCTTATGTGCTTCTTCAGATGGGGACTCCATGATGAGGCGGCATACTCTAAGACTGGCCTCATGTAGGCAGTGTAAAGCGTCCTAAATGCCTCCTTACTTAGGTTTCTGAATGATGTTCTAACTTTTGCCAGTGTAGAGTACGCTGCTGTCGTTATCCTATTTGTATGTGCCTCAGGAGATAGATTAGGTGTTACGTCCACCCCCAGGTCTCTTTCTTGCGTTGTCACAGGTAGGCTGTTCCCCTTCATTGTGTACTGTCCCTTAGGTCTCCTATCTTCTAGTCCCAGTCCCATTTCCATAACTTTACATATGTTCGTGTTGAACTCAAGTAGCCCATCCAGTAGTAGCTATGACCATCTCTGCAACCTGTTCAAGTCCTCTTGGAGAACTCTACAATCCTCATCTGTCACAACTCTTCTCATCAACTTTGCATCATCTTCGAACATCGATGTGTAGGACTCTACTCCTGTAAACATGTCGTTAACATATATTAGAAAAAGAATTGGTCCCAGCACCGATCTTTGAGGTACTCCACTCGTTACTGTTCGCCAGTCCGACTTCTCGTCCCTTACCGTGACTCCCTGGCTCCTTCCTGTTAGGTAGTTCCTTATCCATGATAGGACCTTTCCTCCCACCCCCCGCCTGCCTCTCGAGTTTGAATAGCAGTCTCATGTGCGGTACTGTATCAAAGGCTTTTGGCAGTCCAGAAATATGCAGTCTGCCCAACCTTCTCTGTCCTGTCTTATCCTCGTTTCTTTATAATAGAATTCCAAAAAGTTTGCTAGGCAAGATTTCCCTTTCCAGAACCCATGTTGATGTTTGTTTACAAACCTAACGTTCTCTAGGTGTGCAAACAGTCTTAGCCTAATTATTCTTTCAAGTATCTTACAGGGGATGCTTGTCAGTGATACAGGCCTATAGTTAAGTGCCCATGCTTGTTAGTGATACAGGCCTATAGTTAAGTGCCCATGCTTGTTAGTGATACAGGCCTATAGTTAAGTGCCTCCTCCCTATCACCTTTCTTGAAAATTGGTACAACATTTACCCTCTTCCAGCAATTGGGCAATTCCCCCGACATAAGTGATTCATTAAAGATCCTTGCCAGAGGCACACTGAGGGCCTGCGCTGCCTCTTTCAGTACCCACGGTGATACTTTGTCTGGTCCAACCGCTTTAGTTGCATCAAGTGTTGTCAACTGTTTCATTACCTCCTCTGCTGTCACCTCTATATCTGATAGTCTTTCATCTAGGGTAATCCCCTTCTAACAATCGGAGCTGCTCAGGCTCGGTTGTGAACACTCCATGGAAACTGGCATTCAGTGCCTCGCAGATTTTCTTGTCACATTCAGTATATGCCCCTTCTGTCTTCCTTAGTCTTGTCACTTGGTCGTTCACCGACATTTTTCTTCTTATATGGCTGTGTAGTAACTTAGGTTGTTTTTTCGCTTTGATTGCAATATCGTTCTCATAGTCCCTTCCAATGTTCGTCTTATGTTAATGTAATCGTTCCTAGCTCTGTTGTATCTGATCCTGTTGTCCTCTGTCCTTTGTCTTCTGTACTTCCTCCACTCCCGCCTGCTGGCCATTTTTGCTTCCTGACACTGTCTATTAAACCATTGGTTATTATATTCCTTCTTATTTTTTCCCTTTGCTGTTGGTATAAATCTCTCTTCGGCCTCCTGGCATTTCTGTATGACTAGGTCCATCATATCTTGGACTGTTTTTTCTCTAATTTCTTCCTCCCACTGCACTTCTCCCAGATAGTCCCTTATCCCCCTGTAGTTCCCTTTCCTGTAGTCAACTCTCCTTTCCCAGAACTCTTGTCCCTTGGTTACAAGTTTGAATTCCATCATGTAATCAAAGACTAGGACACAATGGTCACTGGCCCCTAGAGGTATTTTATGCTCTAAATTTTCGATGTCTTCTACATTCTGCGTGAAAATCGGGTCTAATAGGCTCGGTGCATCTAATCCTCTTTCCCTTGTGTCTTCCTTCACATGTTGTGTTAGGAAATTCCTGTCTTTAAAATCTACTAACTTTGCTCTCCACGTTTCGTCCCCTCCATGGGGATTCCTTGAGTCCCAATTTATCTCTCCATGATTTAGGTCCCCCATGACCAGCAGCTTCGGTCTCGTTCCGCGAGCTAATGTTGCTGGCCTCTGCAGTTCATCTATGCATGTCTTGTTGCTGTCATTATACTCCTGCCTGGGCCTTCTACTGTTTGGTGGGGGATTGTAGATTACCAAGATGACAATCTTCCTCCCATCTGCTGTCAGAGTTCCATGTATGGAGCTTGTGCTCTCATTGGTACACCGAGTTCTCAGGTCTTCAAACTTCCATTCCCTCTTTATTAGGAGTGCCACTCTCCCTCCCAGTCTCTGTGTCCTCTCTTTGCTTATCACCTGGTAGCCCTCTGGAAAGATTGCATCCGAGATCATGCCATTTATTTTAGTTTCCACAATTGCAACTATGTCAGGATCTGCCTCACGTACTCTTTCTTTTATTTCTTCTGCTTTATTAGATACCCCATCATCATTGGTGTACCAAACCTTGAAAATCTTCTTGGAAACTCTTGTACCAGAGTTCACCCTTTCTCTGGGGGTCTGGAGGGATCTGGGGTGTGTCTGGGAGTGAATGGGGTCTTGGGGGGGGGTCTTATGGGGCGAATGGAGTCTGGGCATCTAGGAGGGTAGGTAGGAAGGTCTGGGGTAGAAAGTGTGTGTGTGTGTGTGTGTGTGTGTACTCACCTAATTGTACTCACCTAATTGTGCTTGCGGGGGTTGAGCTCTGGCTCTTTGGTCCCGCCTCTCAACCTTCAATCAACTGGTGTACAGATTCCTGAGCCTATTGGGCTCTATCATATCTACATTTGAAACTGTGAATGGAGTCAGCCTCCACCACATCACTTCCTAATGCATTCCATTTGCTAACTACTCTGACACTGAAAAAGTTCTTTCTAACGTCTCTGTGGCTCATTTGGGTACTCAGCTTCCACCTGTGTCCCCTTGTTCGCGTCCCACCAGTGTTGAAAAGTTCGTCCTTGTTTACCCGGTCGATTCCCCTGAGGATTTTGTAGGTTGTGATCATGTCCCCCCTTACTCTTCTGTCTTCCAGTGTCGTGTGTGTGTGTGTGTGTGTGTGTGTGTGTGTGTGTGTGTGTGTGTGTGTGTGTGTGTGTGTGTGTTCTCACCTATTTGTACTCACCTATTTGTGCTTGCGAGGGTTGAACTTTGGCTCTTGGTCTCGCCTCTCAACTGTCAATCAACTGGTCTACTAATTCCTGAGCCTACTGGGCTCGGTCATATCTACATCTGAAACTGTGTATGGAGTCAGCCTCCACCACATCACTGCCTAGTGCATTCCATCCATTAACTACTCTGACACTGAAAAAGTTCTTTCTAACGTCCCTGTGGCTCATGTGGGTACTCAGTTTCCACCTGTGTCCCCTTGTTCGCGTCCCACCAGTGTTGAATAGTTTATCCTTGTCTACCCAGTCGATTCCCCTGAGGATTTTGTAGGTTGTGATCATATTTCACCTTACTCTTCTGTCTTCCAGTGTCGTAAGGTGCATTTCCCGCAACCTTTCCTCGTAACTCTTGCCACTTAGTTCTGGGACTAGTCTAGTGGCATACTTTTGAACTTTTTCCAGCTTCGTCTTGTACTCGACAAGGTACGGGCTGCATGCTGGGGCCGCATACTCCAGGACTGGTCTTACATATATGGTATACAAGATTCTGAATGATTCCTTACACAGGTTCCTGAAGGCTGTTCTGATGTTAGCCAGCCTCGCATATGCCGCAGACGTTATTCTTTTTGTGGGCTTCAGGAGACAGGTTTGGTGTGATATCAACTCCTAGATCTTTCTCTCTGTCCGTTTCATTAAGTATTTCATCTCCTATTCTGTATCCTGTGTCTGGCCTCCTGTTTCCACCGCCTAGTTTCATTACTTTGCATTTACTCGTGTTGAACTTCAACAGCCATTTATTGGACCATTCACTCAGTCTGTCTAGGTCCTCTTGTAGCCTCCTACTATCATCCTCTGTTTCAGTCCTCCTCATAATTTTTGCATCATCAGCAAACATTGAGAGAAACGAGTCTATACCCTCTGGGAGATGTTTTACATATATCAGAAACAGTATAGGTTCAAGGACTGACCCCTGCGGGACTCCACTTGTAACGTCTCGCCAATCTGAGACCTCACCCCTCACACTGACTCGTTGTCTCCTGTTGCTTAGGTACTCCTCTATCCAACGGAGTACCTTCCCTTTCACTCCAGCCTGCATCTCCAGCTTTTTCACTAGCCTCTTGTGTCGTACTATATCAAAGGCTTTCTGGCAATCCAAAAATATGCAATCTACCCACCCTTCTCTTGTTTGATTTTTGTTGCCTGGTCGTAGAATTCAAGTAACCCTGTGAGGCAGGACTTGCCATCCCTGAATCCATGTTGATGCTGTGTTGCAAAGTTCTTTCGCTCGTTGACCAGACCACACACTAGAAGGTGAAGGGACGACGACGTTTCGGTCCTTCTTGGACCATTCTCAAGTCGATTGTGAGCGACAATCGACTTGAGAACATACTTCAGCCACGTTATTGTGACTCATCGCCTTCTTTTGCTCCAGATGTTCCACTAGCTTTCTTCGCACAATCTTCTCCATCAGCTTGCATGGTATGCAAGTTAGGGACACTGGCCTGTAGTTCAGTGCCTCCTGCCTATCCCCTTTCTTGTATATCAGGACTACGTTAGCTGCTTTCCAAATTTCTGGCAGTTTCCCTGTTGCCAGTGATTTGTTATACACTATGGAGAGTGGCAGGCACAGTTCTTCTGTTCCTTCCTTTAGTATCCAAGGGGAGATTCCATCTGGGCCTATAGCCTTTGTCACATTCAACTCTAGTAAACACTTCCTTACTTCCCCGCTGGTAATCTCAAACTCTTCCAGTGGTTCCTGGTTAACTATTCCCTCACTTATCTCTGGAATTTCTCCTTGCTCTAAGATGAAGACCTTGAATTTCTTATTCAGTTCCTCACACACTTCCTTGTCGTTTGTAGTGAATCCTTCTGCCCCTAACCTTAATTTCATAACCTGTTCCTTTACTGTTGTTTTTCTCCTGATGTGGCTGTGCAGCAATTTAGGTTGAGTCTTTGCCTTGCTTGCGATGTCATTTTCGTATTGTCTTTCTGCCTCTCTTCTCATCCTGACATATTCATTCCTGGCATTCTGGTATCTTTCTCTGCTCTCCAGTGTCCTGTTATTCCTATAGTTTCTCCATGCTCTTTTACTTTGCTGCTTAGCTAGCCTACATCTCTGATTAAACCATGGGTTTCTCATCTTCATTTCATTATTTTAATTTTGGACTGGGACAAACTTGTTTGCTGCTTCCTTGCACTTCTGCGTGATGTAGTACATCATGACTTGGGCCGTCTTTTCCCTGAGCTCTGTTTCCCATGCTATATCTGTTAGGAATTTTCTTATCTCCTCATAGTTTCCCGTTAGGAATGCCAGCCTTTTGTTTTCAGTACCCCTCCTCGAGTTTAATAACTCTTCCTCAACCATATACTCCAACGCCAGTACACTATGGTCGCTCATTCCTACTGGGGTCTCAAAACCGATTTCTCTTATGTCGCAGTCGTTCAGAGTGAAGACCAGGTCGATTCTCGCTGGTTCGTCATTTCCTCTCATCTTTGTGGGTTCTCTAACATGCTGAGTTAAAAAGTTTCTAGTCACCACCTCCAATAGTTTGGCTCTCCACGTATCCTCGCCTCCATGCGGTTCCTTATTCTCCCAGTCAATCCTTCCGTGATTGAAGTCCCTCATGATGAGCAGGTGGGATTATTTCTACAGGCAGCAGAAGCTGCCCTCTCAATTATAGTGTTAACTGCCATGTTGTTGTTGTCATACTCTTGCCTGGGTCTTCTGTCATTTGGTGGAGGGTTATATATTACTGCTACTACTATTCTTGATTCTCCCATTGTCATGGTGCCAGCTATGTAGTCTCTGAAACCCTCACAGACCGGGATAGCCATCTCCTTGAAACTCCATTCCTTTGTCATCAGTAGGGCCACTCCGCCTCCTCCCCTACCTTCCCTCTCTTTCCTTATTACTGTGTACTCCTGGGGAAACACGGCATTCGTTATGATTCCTGAGAGTTTTGTTTCAGTGAGTCTGATTACATCTGGGTTCACTTCTTGTGCACTTTCCCTTAGTTCACTTGCCTTGCTTGTGATCCCATCTATGTTCGAGTACATTATCCTGAAACTGACACTCTTCTGCTTCTCCTCTGGGGGGGACCCCCCCCCCCCCTGAGGGGGATCCCCCCTCTGTATTGTAGAACAAAACACAGGAACTTGGTGGAAAATGGGAAAACCAGACAACAAGAAAGTTGGTAGATGACATTACCTAAAGCCCAGACGAAGAAGGAGGCAGAGAGCAGTGTCAAGAGAGGCAAGCAACCACTCAGGCAGCACACTCAGAAACCTGCAGCCTCTGAATGGCACCACGTGGGTCCAAGTAGTCACCAGCAACAGTACAGTGAAAGAAAAGATGACGAATGTGCTACTCTCTGAATAATAAATTCACAGTCAATAAAATAAACTAGACTAATAGGACCATTCAAAGAGGAAAGACCAATAATCCTTCAGAGACTCGCTGAGATAACAGCAAGAACCAAGGCAGAACGCATGCAGTTGGAGAGAGAGAGAGAGAGAGAGAGAGAGAGAGAGAGAGAGAGAGAGAGAGAGAGAGAGAGAGAGAGAGAGAGAGAGAGAGTCTGTCTCTAGTCTCTTGACCCGGCTGTTCCTTCGAGTGGCTGAAGGAGCCTTGGATAAAACTCTACAGGCCGGGGTACTCTACAGGCTCTACACGTACGTATCGTGATAATACGTATACAACAATCACGAGAAAACTGGAAAAGTAGACAACTGAACCTGATAATTAGAGATCCAACAAAGATGGAGCAAGGCACAGAGAAGGAATAAGGGAAGGAGAGAGGGGTAACAGGCAGGAGGAGGAGGAGGAGGGAATGAGACAAGAGATAAGAAGCACAAACACACTCACAGGAAGTGCAAGACCAACACACACACTCACAGGAAGTGCAAGACTAACACACACACTCACAGGAAGTGCAAGACCAACACACACACTCACAGGAAGTGCAAGACCAACACACACACTCTCAGGAAGTGCAAGACCAACACACACACTCACAGGAAGTGCAAGACCAACACACACACTCACAGGAAGTGCAAGACCAACACACACACTCACAGGAAGTGCAAGACCAACACACACACTCACAGGAAGTGCAAGACCAACACACACACTCACAGGAAGTGCAAGACCAACACACACACTCACAGGAAGTGCAAGACCAACACACACACTCACAGGAAGTGCAAGACCAACACACACACTCTGAAGTGACATAGCACAACGGATGAGGGGAAGCCAGAACCCCAAGAATAGGCTCCCAGGCTGATTCCTGCTACTTGGGAGAAATTGGTCAATTCCCAGCCAATTTGGCCAACTGTGGCCGCCAAATTGGCTGGGAAACAATGGAGCAAATGAGACAATGAAACAATGAGAGGAAACATGTGAGGAGTGGAAGGACACATGTGAGGGTGGGAGGACACATGTCAGGGTGGGAGGACACATATCAGGGGTGGGAGGACACATGTCAGGGTGAGAGGACACATATCAGGGGTGGGGGGACACATGTCAGGGTAGGGAGGACACATGTCAGGGGTGGGAGGACACATATCAGGGGTGGGAGGACACATGTCAGGGTGAGAGGACACATATCAGGGGTGGGAGGACACATGTCAGGGTAGGGAGGAAACATGTCAGTGGTGGGAGGACACATGTCAGAGGTGGGAGGACACATATCAGGGGTGGAAGGACACATGTCAGGGGTTGGAGGACACATGTCAGGGGTGGGAGGACACATGTCAGGGGTGGGAGGACACATGTCAGGGTGGGAGGACACATGTCAGGGTGGGAGGACACATGTCAGGGTGGCAGGACACATGTTAGGGTGGGAGGACACATGTCAGGGTGAGAGGAAACATGTCAGGGTGGGAGGACACATGTCAGGGGTGGGAGGACACATGTCAGGGTGGGAGGAAACATGTCAGGGGTGGGAGGACACATGTCAGGGTGAGAGGAAACATGTCAGGGTGGGAGGACACATGTCAGGGGTGGGAGGACACATGTCAGGGTGGGAGGAAACATGTCAGGGGTGGGAAGACACATGTCAGGGTGGCAGGACACATGTCAGGGGTGGGAGGACACATGTCAGGGTGAGAGGAAACATGTCAGGGTGGGAGGAAACATGTCAGGGGTGGGAGGACACATGTCAGGGGTGAGAGGACACATGTCAGGGTGGGAAAACACATGTCAGGGGTTGGAGGACACATGTCAGGGTGGGAGAACACATGTCAGGGGTGGGAGGACACATGTCAGGGGTTGGAGGACACATGTCAGGGGTGGAGGACACATGTCAGGGTGGGTGGAAACATGTCAGGGGTGGGAGGACACATATCAGGGGTGGGAGGACACATGTCAGGGGTGGGAGGACACATGTCAGGGGTTGGAGGACACATGTCAGGGTGGGTGGAAACATGTCAGGGGTGGGAGGACACATATCAGGGGTGGAAGGACACATGTCAGGGGTGGGAGGACACATATCAGGGGTGGAAGGACACATGTCAGGGGTGGGAGGACACATGTCAGGGGTTGGAGGACACATGTCAGGGTGGGAGGACACATGTCAGGGGTGGGAGGACACATGTCAGGGGTGGGAGGACACATGTCAGGGGTTGGAGGACACATGTCAGGGATGGAGGACACATGTCAGGGGTGGGAGGACACATGTCAGGGGTTGGAGGACACATGTCAGGGGTTGGAGGACACATGTCAGGGTGGGAAAACACATGTCAGGGGTTGGAGGACACATGTCAGGGTGGGAGGACACATGTCAGGGGTGGGAGGACACATGTCAGGGTGAGAGGACACATGTCAGGGTGGGAGGACACATGTCAGGGTGGGAAGACACATTTTAGGATGGTAGGAAACAAGGAAAAGTGATGGTGACCAAACAGCTAGTCAAGACCAGACCCACTATTCATCAACCATATACTCAACCACTTACGAAAACCTGAACATATTTGGTCAATAATAAACAATTGATGAGCTCCGGAGTCCCTCGAAACTCTTCATAACAACACAAACCTCTGAGTGTGAGGTTCCCAGGATCGAAAACGATTCAATAGATCTACCAATGTTAAAGAAAGATGTACAGAGTTCATAATGTGTTGAATAAATCGTTGATGATTCCTGGTCGTGGTCTTCACACAGAGTGAGGCAGACATTGACAACGGTAACCATGACTGGACATGGTCGGAGATATTGACCACCGTGGCAATGGTCTAATCATACTTAGTGACCATGAACACCGTAGAAAGATGTTCTTCACCGATGGTTCCCACTGGGCTGGGAGAGAGTGTGAGGCTAGCATAGAGGAGAGAGCATTACTAGAAAGTTAGAGAATTCCTAGAGAGGAGGGGGAGTAGAATGGAGAGTTCAGAGGACAATCAGCACAGGACATGATGGACTACGTAACCATCAAACTCAAAGTAGCTGAAGAAATATTTGTACCACCACTAAGGGTTAAGGGAAGCAAGACGAGCTTTATCCCCCATAGTTGAAGAGACAGTGTCTGGAGGCAAAAAGAAGAAGCAAAGGAGCATGGAAGACATATAATCATATGATATCCAGACATATGATATCCAGACATATGATATCCAGACATATGATATCCAGATATATGATATCCAGACATATGATACCCAGACATATGATACCCAGACATATGATATCCAGACATATGATACCCAGACATATGATACCCAGACATATGATATCCAGACATATGATACCCAGACATATGATACCCAGACATATGATACCCAGACATATGATACCCAGACATATGATACCCAGACATATGATACCCAGACATATGATACCCAGACATATGATACCCAGACATATGATACCCAGACATATGATATCCACAAACCAAAAGGATATCACAATGAATACAAAGAGGCCAGAAATGAGTACATAGACACTAGGAGAGTGGCAGATAAGCAGTATGAGAATTACATTCACCGGGAGAGTATGAGAATTACATTCACCGGGAGAGTATGAGAATTACATTCACCTGGACAGTATGAGAATTACAGTCACCGGGAGAGTATGAGAATTACAGTCACCGGGAGAGTATGAGAATTACAGTCACCGGGAGAGTATGAGAATTACAGTCACCGGGAGAGTATGAGAATTACAGTCACCGGGAGAGTATGAGAATTACAGTCACCGGGAGAGTATGAGAATTACAGTCACCGGGAGAGTATGAGAATTACATTCACCTGGACAGTATGAGAATTACAGTCACCGGGACAGTATGAGAATTACAGTCACCGGGACAGTATGAGAATTACAGTCACCGGGACAGTATGAGAATTACAGTCACCGGGACAGTATGAGAATTACATTGCATACAAGGCTACGCCCGAGCCATAACTGTTCTATAGTTATGTCAGGAGGAAGATGACTGTGTCTGAGCAGGTTATCACACTAGTCAAAGCTGAGGGAGGACACAGAAAATGATAAGGAGGTATGTGAGGAACTTAACAAAAGCTTTCAGGAAGTATTCAAGCTGGAGTCTGATTTGCCTCTGGAGCTTAGATCGCAGACCGAACCGGCGTTTCCTCAAGAAAGCCTGACTGAAATAATAGTGACACAGAAGAAGCAAAGAAGCAGCTATAGGAATTGGATATAGCAAAAGTCGTAGGAACAGGCAAGTATCACCAGGGATACTAAAAGAGGCAACAGCAGTATTGTGCAGCCCACTTCCCATAAAATATAATTTCTCTGTAAAAAACGGGAGAATTTCCCGACTGGTAGAAAATGGCTAATGTGGTGCCAATCTACAAGAAAGGGGGAAGATATGAACCCTTCAGCTACAAACCTGTATCACCAGTATCCCCTGCTAGTTGCTAGAGACTAATCCGAAGCTAACTGCTAGATCATTTAGAACACATAAGTTTTGTCTTAAGGTGCCAGCACGAATTTAGTAAAGGAAATTTTTTTTTGACAAACTTGCAGTTGTTCTGCAATAAGATGACAGAAATCAGACAAGAAAGAGGGATGGGGTAGAATGCATATTCCTCGACTGTCAGAAAGCATTCAATGTTGTCTTGCATAAGAGGTTCCTAATCAAACTAGAGAAGCAGGCTAGTGTACCTTGAAGAGTCCTCAGGTGGGTCAGAGAGTACCTCTCAGGAAGGAAACGAATGGTTACAGTGAGAGCAGAGACATCAGAGTAGAGAGGTTACCAGTGGAGTACCACAAGGGTCGGCTCCTGGCTCCCATCCTGTCTCTAATATATGTCAATGACTTGACACAGGAAATTGGCTCCTTCATATTAATGGTTGCAGATGATGCAAAACTAATGAGAAGAGTCAGGTCAGGGTTAGATTATGAAGCATTACAAACGGATTTGAACGTATTCAATAATTAGTCTGAAAAAATGTTGATAGAGTTTAACCCAGTTAAATGCAAAGTTATAAGGATTGGAATAGTAGAGTGAGGACCAGTATAGGAGTGTAGGATGAAGAGAAGACAGGTTCTTGACATAGTCTCCACATCTGATGCCCACATGAGCAGAATACCAACAGCAACATACTGGTCACCGTCTGTGTATTCTTAAAAAACTTGGATATGTGAGCTTCCGGGCCCCATACACATCCAAGGTGAGACCACTGTTGTGTATGCATCCCAGGAATGTAACCCTGAACACTTGAAGGAAGGAAGCGATAAAAGGTCCGAAAATATACAACGAGCTTCGCTCCTGAGCTGAGGGGTTTGAACTATGAGGAAAGACTGAGACAATTAAATCTTACCACACTGGAGGAGAGGAGACATAGCAGAGACCCGATAACAACATATAGATTCTAAGGGAAATTGAAAGATTAGAGAAAACAGCCTTGTTCAAGACTTGGCGGACACAACGAGGAGTCATGAGTGGAAACTAGAGAGAAAAATGTCACAGACATGTCAAGAAGATATTTTTTTTCAATTTTAGAGCTGTCAATAAGTGGAACAGATTAGACGTAGAAATCATTGACGCAAATTCGATATATAATTTTATATACCAATATGATAAAGAGTGAGAAATGAGTCAATGCATTAATCTGAGAACTATCGGAGGGTGGAGCTATGAGCCTAGCTCGACTCTGTGTGTATGTGTGTGTGTGTGAATATACACACACATACACCTCTGTACCACAACGGTACAGAGGTGTATGTGAGACTCACAGTCCAGGAAACCGGTTTCAATTCCCGGCCGAAAAATAAGCAGCTTGGTAGAGTTTCTTTAAGCTGATGCCTCTGTTCACCTAGCAGTAAAAAGGTATTGTGGGAGTTACACAGCTGTTGTGGGCTGCCTCGTAGGAATGTGTGTAAGTGAAAGAGAGAGAAGGATAAAGTAGAGTAAAGTAGAGTAAAGTAGACGATGAGAAAGGCGTGGTCCAGGAGCAAACAGCTCGACCCTGCAGGTACAAACAGTACACAATAGTGAATACAATCTTGTTTGCATGAGGTAAATAGGTCACAATGAGGTTATTCACTATTGACGCGCAGTTGTGTACCATTGTGGAGTGTACCACTGTGGAGTGTACCACAGTGGAGTGTACCACTGTGGTGTGTACCACTGTGGTGTGTGTACCATTGTGGTGTGTACCACTGTGGAGTGTACCACAGTGGAGTGTACCACTGTGGTGTGTACCACTGTGGTGTGTACCACTGTGGTGTGTACCACTGTGGTGTGTGTACCACTGTGGTGTGTACCACTGTGGTGTGGATACCACTGTGGTGTGTGTACCATTGTGGTGTGTACCACTGTGGTGTGTACCACTGTGGAGTATACCACTGTGGTGTGTGTACCACTGTGGAGTGTGTACCACTGTGGAGTATACCACTGTGGTGTGTGTACCACTGTGGAGTGTGTACCACTGTGGAGTATACCACTGTGGTGTGTGTACCATTGTGGTGTGTACCACTGTGGAGTGTACCACTGTGGTGTGTGTACCACAGTGGAGTGTACCACTGTGGTGTGTGTACCACAGTGGAGTGTACCACTGTGGTGTGTGTACCACAGTGGAGTGTACCACTGTGGTGTGTGTACCACAGTGGAGTGTACCACTATGGTGTGTGTACCACAGTGGAGTGTACCACTGTGGTGTGTGTACCACAGTGGAGTGTACCACTGTGGTGTGTGTACCACAGTGGAGTGTACCACTATGGTGTGTGTACCACAGTGGAGTGTACCACTATGGTGTGTGTACCACAGTGGAGTGTACCACTATGGTGTGTGTACCACAGTGGAGTGTACCACAGCGGAGTGTACCACTATGGTGTGTGTACCACAGTGGAGTGTACCACTGTGGTGTGTGTACCACAGTGGAGTGTACCACTATGGTGTGTGTACCACAGTGGAGTGTACCACTGTGGTGTGTGTACCACAGTGGTGTGTACCACTGACAACTCATTTAGACCTCATCGTCAATTAACTTGTATGTGTATTTAGTCAACCATTTTTTTTATTTTTTTTTGGTGGTGTAATGAGTTGGACAGTTAGTTTCCACCTGTCTGTCTGTCTGACCTCCTTCCTCTGTCTTTTTTTTTTTTTTTACACAGGCTGGTACAGGAACGGACAGACTTCTGACTCTCCATAGCAGGCGGAGATCTTTCCTTTCCTACAGCTAATGGTTGGGTTTACCCACCGGTTTATCCTGGAACACGACTCACCAATCGGATGACAACACAATTACTGCTGGGCGAACAGGGGCGAACAGTTAAGGATTGGTGCCTAGTCAATCCTCCCCGAGGCCAGGACGCGAACCTAGATACATTGCTTACGAGGCACTGGCCGCGTGTGATACCACTGCGCCACCAGCGACTCACATGCACGCACGCACACATGCACATATGGGGGAGGGGGCCTGATAGCTCAGTGGACAGCGCTCTGGTCTCGTGATCCTAGGGTACGGGTTCGATCCCCAGTGATGGCAGAAACAAAATAAACAAAGTTTCTTTCACCCTGATGCTCCTGTTACCTAGCAGTAAATATGTACCTGGGAGTTAAACAGGTGTTACGGGCTGCTTCCTGGGTGGGTGTGTATGGGGAGGGGGAAATAAATTAGTAGTTAGTAACATCTGATTGATTGACAGTTGAAACGCGGGCCTAAAGAACAGAGCTCAACCCCAGCAAGCACAACTAGGTGAATACAACTAGGAGAATGCACACACACACACACTCAAACACACACACAGAGACACGATGCTCGAAAGGCGGGATCCAAGAGTCAATGCTCGATCCTGAAGACACAAATAGGTGAGTACAAATATGTGAGTACACACACACACACACACACACACACACACACACACACACACACACACACACATACACACACACACACACACACACACACACACACACACACACACACACACACACACACACACACACACACACACACACACACACACACACTGGTGAAGAAGATTGTGAGATAAAACTGGCAGAACATCTGGCGTGAAAGAACTTTGTAACACATCATGGGTTCAGGGATGGCAAATCTTGCCTCAAAAAATTAATTGAATTACATGACCAGGCGACAGAAATCAGACAAGAAAGAGAAGGGTTATCTTGAGGTTATCTTGAGATGATTTCGGGGCTTTTTTTTTTTAGTGTCCCCGCGGCCCGGTCCTCGACCAGGCCTCCACCCTCAGGAAGCAGCCAGTGACAGCTGACTAACACCCAGGTACCTATTTTACTGCTAGGTAACAGGGGCATAGGGTGAAAGAAACTCTGCCCAATGTTTCTCGCCGACGGGCAAAGTTTCTTTCGCCCTATGCCCCTGTTACCTAGCAGTAAAATAGGTACCTGGGTGTTAGTCAGCTGTCACGGGCTGCTTCCTGGGGGTGGAGGCCTGGTCCGAGACCAGGACCAGGCCAGGGTGGGCAGAATGCATATTTTTGGATTTCCAGAAAGCCTTTGACACAGTGATTTCATAGGAGACTAGTGCATAAGCAGGATGCAGGCAGGAAGAAAATAGATGATACTCCAATGGATGAGGGAGTACCTAAGCAACAGAAGACAAAGTCACTTTTGTTTCTGATATATGTAAACACTCCTCCAGAGGGAATAGACTCGTTCCTCTCAATGTTTGCTGATGATGCGAAAATTATGAGGAGGATTAAGATAGAGGAAGATAGCAAGAGGCTTCAAGATGTCCTGGACAAATAGAAGGAATGGTCCAACAAATGGCTTCTAAAGTTTAACTCTTGTAAATGTAATATAACGTAGATAGGTGGAAGGAACAGGAGGCCAGACGCAAGGTACCAAGTAGTACCTATACCTCCATGAAACGTACGGAGAGATAAATCTGGGAGTTGATTGGTATCTTACCAATCCTGACCACTGAAGCACACATAAAAAGGATATGATCAGCGGCGTATGCGAGGCAGGCTAACATCTGAAATGCCTTTTGAAACTTGTGTAAGGAATAATATAGAACCTTGTACACCATATATTTCAGGCCAGTCCTTGCCAAGCATGAAACGAAGTTAGAGAAAGTGCAAAGATATGCCACTTGACTAGTTCCAGAACTAAAAGGTATGAGTTACAAAGAAAGACTGCGTGAATTGTCTCTCACGTCACAGGGCGATCGAAGAGTAAGGGAACACATGATTACCACTTACTAAAGTCTCAGCGGAAGTGACAGGGTAGAGAAAGACAGATTATTTAACATGGTATAAATAATCGTATACCCCCATGTTAAATGGTGGTACCATTTAACATGGTACCTCCATTTAACTTTGTACCTAGCAATGAGTGCCTTGACAGGTACGAGCTGAGTGTGTCGGTGCCAAGGCCAGACGTGCCTCGCCCACACAGCTCCACGTGGCAGCAGGGTGACGCCGACCCTGTATAGTGAGGCAGGTCAGTAGTAGTGGTCAGCTGACGGATATGTAGAAGAGCTTACTAAATGGACGGTGAATCGCCATGTTACTTCAGACACGACAGCCAATAAGGCATTAATACCAGTCCCTCCAATTACAAAATATTCCACTGGAACCTCTTTTCCGCGACCCACAAAATGGAAGAAAGAGTCCTGTAAGACCTTCCTAGGAACGTGACTCCTACCGACACCAACCAGAAGACTGAATTAGTAATAAATATACCATAAGAAGAAGAATACCGCCAACTTATTCATGCAAAGCTCTTCAGACACTAAACGAAATGCCTTGAATGTCGTCTATCCCTTCGCATGTCTACTTATAACTGCCTACTTAGGGATTATTATCAGTCCCGACGATTTCAATATATTGCCAAGACAGCAACATATCTTTCAAGACGCGTGACAATGCCCAAACAGCAAGGACCTATCGAGGAACATGTAGTACCTACATACAACTTGACCATCACCGTAGATATCCCGACAACCAACGCTAAAATAATCCACAGATACAATGACAATAGAAGAGTGAATATGGGTGAGGAAAAACAAACCCAGCCGGCTAAAATCAACAGCCGGCTAAAATCAACAGCCGGCTAACATCCGGTCACACTCTGACATCTTCAAGACCAAGATAAAACACTCAACATGCTGCCCCAACCATAACTAAAACATAGGAAATTGGTAGCCCGCAGTGTGCATATTCGTCCATAAAGAAATAGGTTTCACCTTATTTTTGGCTATATATTCGCCTCATATCAATTGTATCCAATTGTACTCTGCCGTTGAGGATGTTGACAGGGTTAACGAAACACGTGTCTTGTGTACCAGGCGGTAATAAAACTGAAAAATTAACTTAAGTAACTTCATTTTTCAACTTTTCAAGAGAAACATAAGAAAAAGATTAAAATGAAACAGTCGTGCTAGAATCATTGATCTTTCTGGTACATTCAATGACTTGTCTGTTTAGGGTATTTAGGGTGGGCCTAAATAACGACTTAGTTATTACTAAGTCGTTACAGTCGTGTAACAACTTAGGTACCTTGCCTACGCTCAGACCCAGACCTCACCATACAGTACCTTGCCTACGCTCAGACCCAGACCTCACCATACAGCACCTTGCCTACGCTCAGACCCAGACCTCACCATACAGCACCGGACATCTCTATCAAGTTCTCCCGTATATTAATGCGTCTTCATTCATTCCTTCTGACGATGTATTAATATACGAAAGTACTTAAAGAAATTCATGTTTCAATATATATATATATATATATATATATATATATATATATATATATATATATATATATATATATATATATATATATATAATATAATATAATATAATATGCGAACAAGCCTGAACGGTCAGGCATATATGCAACTGAACTGAAAACTCCCACACCAGCAGTGACTCGAACCCATACTGCCAGGAGCACTCTGCATCTGGCGTACAGGACACCTTAACCACTCGACCAACACGACCGAACAAAAGAGGATGGTAGCCGAGGCTAATTTCCCATCCCCCCGCCGGCACTCTGATGGTAATCTTGGGCATGGTATTTTGTCAAACACCTCAAAGAATGATGTGATTTGATACTAAACACTAAGACTTTCATGTCATCAGAAAAAAAAAATTCCTTAAGAACTATACAGTAGTTTTTTCGCTTCCGAATGTTATGTTTTATGAAAATGAAGAAGGGCTAAGCAGAGGGGGGGAAAGGGGTGAGAGTGAGGGGGAGGCGGGCAGGGGTATAAGGGGATGGGGTGGGCACCTGGGTACCACCGGGTACCTCTCCTTGTATGTCTATAAGAGAGAATGGTTGTCTGTTTGTCCAAAGGTGGAGGCCAGACGCTTCGAGATAGCTTCACCAAAATTGTCAGAGGGAATGGACTGGGGTAGGGGATGAACACAGGCTGGTCGAGGTCACCATAATTCAGAAGAGAACAGCGTGCCACGGTCACATTCAGACCCCCCACGATTTTGTTAGACACTGCCCAAATCATCCCCCCCCCCCTCCCCCAGGTACACAGTTAAATATTTTTAAAACACATTTCAAACCCCATTTTTTAGACATATACAGCATAATTCACTGATTTCTGGATAACTTACAGAGATGTCTTACTATCCATAATGTGGTCATAGTCCCATAAAACAGATAATGCTCCAACAGCTTCAAAGGTTTCTCGTGCCACCACCCTTTCTCAAAGTAAACTGGGTAACTATTCTATCTTTAATATTTCAAGCTGAGCTCCTTCTCACCGGTGACTACCTTCTTCAATGGTTGAAAATTACATTGTTTATAAGAGAGACAGACAGGAAGCAGAGACAGATAGAAGCAGAGATAGACAGATGTGTTTTGTTGACCCCCAGTCAACATTTTCAGTGTCAGAGTACAAGTGAATACAGTCTAGCAACTGGACCTGTAGCCTACAGTGAGGTGAAGTGTTGCATAGACTCAGTGCTGCTTACCATCTTCTATGTTCCATTGCATATAATTTACAGATATAATAATAATAATAATAACAATAAAACCCACAGGTTCGAATCCTCATCACGGGCTCCTACAGGTTTTTTTTAACAACAATGATAATAACATCAAATAAAAACAAATTGAGAAATGTTCGTTTCAAAGTTATATAATTTTATCTTAACTGTTAAAATGTTACTCAAATCCAGTTTGTGCTGACACTGTATGGTCATTTATTGAATAGTTTATTTTGGTAAGAGTTTTTCAAAATATATAATAATCAATTTTGTAAAGTAAATGACGGAGTTTGCGTTTGGTAAATGGCGCAGCACAGCGTAGTTTACACTTTTCTATCTAAAACACACACGGTAATGAGCCAGTGTTTGTTGGGATGATTTGCTGGAGCCGCTGTTCACACACACACACACACACACACACATACACACACACACACACACACACACACACACACACACACACACATACTCTCTCTCTCTCTCTCCACACACACACACACACACAAACACACACACACACACACACACATTCACACACACACACACACACACACACACACACACACACACACACACACACACACACACACACACACACACACACACACACACACACACACATACTCTCTCTCTCTCTCTCTCCACACACACACACACACACAAACACACATACACACACACACACACACACACACACACACACACACACACACATACTCTCTCTCTCTCCACACACACACACACACACATACTCTCTCTCTCTCTCTCTCCACACACACACACACACACACACACACACACACACACACACACACACACACACACACACACACACACACACACACACACACACACACACACACACAGACACACACACACACACACACACACACACCGCGTACAATCGATAAGGAAGTCGTGTTATGTAATACAAGAACCACCATCCCCCCCCATCCCAACCCCCCTCTCCATCCCCTCCTCCCCTCTCCCTCCAATAACTCTCCTCTCCCTTCCCAGGAATCATAATTAACTTCAAGAGCTTCCGCATATCTGTAAACTGCCCTGGCACGACCATCATCTTAGACGCGACGCTTCCACTGGGCAACCTTGGGACCGATGTGTAGGTTTCTCCTCTGATACTGTCTATGGGTCTCAGGTGATCCTGTGTATATGAATTGGTGGCAGCGGGGGGATTTGAGAAAGACAAGAGGACAACAGGTGTCTGTTCTGAGATTTTAAAAAACTAATACTCTTGGGCAACCTTGGTTGTTGCAGACTACACGTGCACGCCTGCACAGTTGGCAGCCGTGCGCGTACGTACCTCCCCCCCCCCCCTCTCCCCCCCCAAAGTTTACTGAATACCCTATTTTGTGTTACTGGCGCTCTCATTTACACGATGGTTAGTTTACCTGTGTCTCATCTGGGTGATGTTTAGTTCACACCTGTGTCTTCCTGTCGTAAATGAAGCCTTGATGTGATATAGACTGTCACATACGTTCTGTCGCATAGATATGTTCTGTCAGATACGTTCTATCACATACCTTCTGTCAGAAACGGTCTGTCAAATTCGACGTGTGAGAAACGTTCTTATATAACAAAATCAAGTTCTTGGCGAACTTGATTACGTTAAACAAGAACGTTTTTCTCCTTTCCCCCCCCCCCCCAAAAAAAACAACAACCCTGTTTGAAGCGCCGTAGCTCACTGCCCAGAGATGACTTATAGGTCTACTACATTCTACGTAATTCTTCATCCTGTGTGGCACATGAACTTTCGACCGTCCTACGTGTCTGAGCAAACATAATTCGTCTCCATAATGAAGATAAGATGCTTGGGTAATCTCCTCATGTGTCAGGAGTCGAGCAGAAGAAAAAATAGAATCTTAAAGAAATTATATATTTATAATTACAGCTCACAATTTGATTCAGAAATAATTTTTTGGCAGAATAATCTCGGCTCCCGAATGACTTGGTTCAAAAGTGCCAACACGCGTGTGAATCTTAAATGTGTGAATCTTGTGTGTGTGAATCTTGTAAGTGTGAATCTTATGAGTTGAAGATGACGTCTTCCAGAGAGGGGAAAAAAAATATTAGAATGACGCTACGTGGACAGAATTTCATTAAGAAGGTGATTCATCATAGGCTTCTTGCGAGGGGAAATGTTCTTAGTGGCAGCATGATTGTGATTGTCTTAGTGGGGCCATGATTGTCTTAGTAGGGCCATGATTGTCTTAGTGGGGCCATGATCGCCTTAGCGGGGGCATGATTGTCTTAGTGGGGCCATGATTGTCTTAGTGGGGCCATGATTGTCTTAGCGGGGCCATGATTGTCTTAGTGGGGCCATGATTGTCTTAGTGGGGCCATGATTGTCTTAGTGGGCTATGATTGTCTTAGTGGGGCCATGATTGTCTTAGTGGGGCCATGATTGTCTTAGCGGGGGCATGATTGTCTTAGTGGGGCCATGATTGTCTTAGTGGGGCCATGATTTTCTTAGTGGGGCCATGATTGTCTTAGTGGGGCCATGATTGTCTTAGTGGGGCCATGGTTGTCTTAGTGGGGCCATGATTGTCTTAGTGGGGTCATGATTGTCTTAGTGGGGCCATGATTGTCTTAGTGGGGCCATGATTGTCTTAGTGGGGCCATGATTGTCTTAGTGGGGCCATGATTGTCTTAGTGGGGCCATGATTGTCTTAGTGGGGCCATGATTGTCTTAGTGAGGCCATGATTGTCTTAGTGGGGCCATGATTGTCTTAGTGGGGCCATGATTGTCTTAGTGGGGCCATGGTTGTCTTAGTGGGGCCATGATTGTCTTAGTGGGGCCATGATTGTCTTAGTGGGGCCATGATTGTCTTAGTGGGGCCATGATTGTCTTAGCGGGGCCATGATTGTCTTAGTGGGGCCATGATTGTCTTAGTGGGCCATGATTGTCTTAGTGGGGCCAAGATTGTCTTAGTGGGGCCATGATTGTCTTAGTGGGGCCATGATTGTCTTAGTGGGGCCATGATTGTCTTAGTGGGGCCATGATTGTCTTAGCGGGGGCATGATTGTCTTAGTGGGGCCATGATTGTCTAAGTGGGGCCATGATTGTCTTAGCGGGGCCATGATTTTGTTAGCGGGGTAAGGATTTTTTTAAGCGGGGCCATGATTTTTTAATTGGGGCCATGATTTTTTTAAGCAGGGCCATGATTTTTTAAGCAAGGCCATGATTTTTTAAGCAAGCTATGATATTTTAAGTGGGGCCATGATTTTTTTTAAGCAAGGCCATGATTTTTTAAGCAAAGCAATGATTTTTTAAGCAAGGCCATGATTTTTTAAGTGGGGCCATGATATTTTAAGTGGGGCATGATTTTTTAAGCGGGACCATGATTTTTTAAGTGGGGCATGATTTTTTAAGCGGGGCCATGATTTTTTAAACGGGGCATTGATTTTCTAAGTAAGGTCATGATTTTCTTGGCGAACATGATTTTCTTAGCGGGGCTAAGATTTTCTTATCAGGGCTAAGGTTTTCTTAGCGGGCCATGATTTTCTTAGTAGATGGGTCATGATTTTCTTAGTAGATGGACCATGATTTTCTTAGTAGATGGGCCATGATTTTCTTAGTAGATGGGCATGACTTTGTTTACTCCTGAAGGGTGAGCGAGTGAGAATATTGTCTTAATTACTTGCGTTCTGACCACTTTAATTAGTCGTGGGTCAATATTAGCAGCAGGAAGTACGAGCAAGTCTTGGCCCCAAAAGGTCTGAGAGTCAGTTTTGTTTGTCGTAAATTGTGAGGTAGGAAGGAGAGTGAAGATCATTTCACATCCCTTTGATTTTTTTTGAGATTTTTGAGGGGGGAGGTTAGGGATGGGGCGGGTTGCAAATTGGATGATAACTTGCAAATTGGGACGTAATTGTGAGATTCGTTCTTGGAACGGGTGATGGTAGTGTTTTATTAGTAAAAGAAATGTCGATAGCAGCATCAATTAAAATACTCATTATTGGTTTTCTTATCAGTGAAGTAATTATCAATATTATTAGCATGGTGGAGGCGTCGTTATTGTTGGTTTAATTTATATTATAAGATTTATTGATGTTGTTTCATATGGTGTTTTATATATTACTTGAGTTAGTTACTGTGGTTCGTGCAAGACTTGTCTCTCTCTCTCTCTCTCTCTCTCTCTCTCTCTCTCTTCCCCTCCCTCCCAATCTAGCCTGGGGTCATCCTTCCTTGGTAATTGGCTTGTCTGTGAAGCATGTTTGTTTTCATAGCCAGAAGGCCCACGTGGCCACCACAGCCTGGCTAATCCAGTATATCCAGCAGCATCCTGATCAAAACGTTCCTTGAAAGATTCCAGTCTCAGTTCCAGCAACCATTTTTTGCAAATTTGTTGGCATGAGAGTGAGAATGTTGCAAACATCAACATCCATGTTATCTCTATTCGTGTTTATAGCTCCCCGCTTTCCATTGGGCTTATTTTGCACTTCCTGCCATATCTCGCTTTCCTCTATTTTGTAATTTAATTGTGATGGTTAGGAAGGAACTTGTCCTTTCAGTATCTTCTGAATGCATATTATGAGATATTTTTCTCTCGTGTGCATTCCAAGGAGCACAGTTTTGAGTGTGTTGTGATGGTCACAGTCGTTTAAATTCGGATCTCTGAACACCTATCATCTCTGCTGTCTCGTCGGGTTTGAGCAAAAAGGAATGCGAGGGCTGAACAATATTTCATACCAGATAGCACCCCCGGGCTTTGAAGAGTGCCAACACTGGTGAGGCTTCCCCAGTGCTGCAGGATACCATTATTCACTCTGTCATTGATCATAGCATCTGCCTGATGCTATGTTGGCTTGGCTGGGACATCTAAACTTCAGAGCCTCCGACTTTATTATTGTAATGTAATCACTCCTCTCTGTGACCATATATCACTGTGACTCTTATATATATATATATATATATATATATATATATATATATATATATATATATATATATATATATATTTATATATATGTAAGTAACACCACCGATTGGTACTTGGTGCATCCCTATGTGCCCTAAAAAAGAAGGGGGGGAGGGATCAGACCCATTGTCGTTGGTAATACCCTTCGCCGCCTAGTTGCAAGGGCTGCTGTCAGAAGTATCTGAATGGAAGCAGCCACCATGCTGCAACCCAACCAGCTGGGGTTTGGAGTCCCCCAAGGCTGTGAAATAGCGGCACATGCTGCACGAGCCTACATTAGTTCTCTTGCGGAAGACCAGGCAGTAGTAAAATTAGATTTCAAAAACGCTTTCAACTCGGTCAAAAGGGAAGTATTCCTCACCGCAGTCCAGGAGCACTGCCCAAGCACTCTCCCGTTTGTGTCAGCAGGTTACAGCAAAGACTCAACCCTCCTGTTTGGCAACCCTCCTGTCACCTCAGCAGAGGGAATTCAACAGGGAGACCCACTTGCACCGTTCCTCTTTTGTATAGCGGTTCGAGAAATTACAACCAGACTGTCCAGTGAGCTCAACATCTAATTCCTGGATGATGACACTCTGGCAGGCACACAAGACTCCCTGCTGGAAGACCTGCAGCTGGTGAAGACACGGGGGGAGACCATGGGTCTCGTTCTTAACTCCTCCAAGTGCAAAATTATTGCATCCAGTGAGGTAATCATTAGAGCAGTGAAATCAGTTTTACCAAAAGTACCTCTGGGCCACAACGCCATTGCTGCAGTCCTTGACGAAAAGTTTAAAGACCTAAAGAGGATGGAAGAGAGAATAGTGGACTTGGACTCCCATGATGTCCTCTACCTACTCACAAAGTGCCTTACCTTGCCCAGGCTAACATACTTCTTAAGGTGTGCACCAACTTTTGGCAACCCACTTCTAAATCAATATGATGAGCTCCTCAGGTCAATATTCAGGAAGGCGCTCAACCTAGATTTAGATGACAATCAGTGGGACCAAGCAACACTACCAGTGAGATTTGGGGGAATAAGCATACGAAAGGCAACTGAGGTAGCACTTCCAGCATTCTTATTCTCATGTACAGCAGCCAACGAATTGGTAGGGCAGATCCTACCAGAGCGTATGAGAGAGACAGCGGGAACTCATGACTAAACGTTTATTGAAGCAGCCAGACAATGGGACACCATTGCACACCCTCAACCCCGACCACAAGCTCCAAAAGACCACAAGCAGACCCACTGGGATAGTCCCATTATGGAACAGACTGCCACAACAATAATAAACAAAGCAGATGCCGAGAATAAAACCTGCCTCCTAGCGGTTACAGCACCCCACGCCGGGGATTTTTTATTTGCTGTGCCCAATGCAGCCCTGGGAACTCGCCTCAGTCATGACGCTCTCCGCATTGGAGTTGCCCTTCGCCTGCCGCCCCCATCTTCACCGAACATAGGTGCATCTGCGGAACTGCGATGGCAGACCAATATGGTCGTCATGGTATGGTATGTCGTAAATCACAGGGTAAGATTGCAAGACATGAAGAAGTCAACGACATCATCAAGAGGAGCCTCGCCACAGCCCGCTGCCCGGCACAAAGAGAACCACACTTATTCAGACCTAACGACCCTCAGAAGCGCCCAGATGGGGTCACCTTGCTTCCTTGGAAGGATGGTAAGCAAGTGGTATGGGACTACACGTGCGCTGCCACACTGGCCAGTACCTACCTCCACTACAGCACACGTGAAAGCGGCGGTGCTGCTTCTTTCAGGGAATCGCAGAAAATTATTAAATACAGAGGTCTGGCACACTGCTACAGCTTTGTTCCGATGGGCTCGGAGACCCTCAGTTCGTGGGGAAAATGTGCACTGAAGTTCCTGAAGGATTCGGGGGACAAATTGATCGGCTCTACAAAAGATCAGAGAGCAAAAAGTTTCATGTTCCAGCGCCTCAGTGTTGCGATTCAGAGGGGAATGCCTGTTGCGTCCCAGGCACTAGTCCAACTTCAGAGGAATTCGAAGAAGTGTTTGACTTGCAACAATAATCGAACCCGTCTGTGACATTTATCAATGTTTCCCATTGTCGTGTTTTTCAAGAGATCCATAAACTTTAAACACTTTTTGTATCAACCCATGTATATCTTGTAACCATTAATACATACTAAAGCACAAAAAACACAAAAGGAAGGGGGTGGTAGGAGAAAAGCACACTGAAACTGTATTGGAAGGGATCCAAACATTCCCTCTAATGCGTTATGTGTGGTTTACTCCGAGGCTATGGGTCCCCCTTCTTCCAGCCAAAGGTGGTACTCCCTTCCATAATATATATATATATATATATATATATATATATATATATATATATATATATATATATATATATATATATATGATATATGTGTGTAATATATATGGTTACCGTTTTCACTGTACCGAAGGAGTGGGAATTTCTCACCGTTCAACATCACATTATTTTCTGTTGCCCCGTTGAAGGCCCTGTTTAGTCTCTCTCTCTCTCTCTCTCTCTCTCTCTCTCTCTCTCTCTCTCTCTCTCTCTCTCTCTCTCTCTCTCTCTCTCTCTCTCTCTCTCTCTCTCTCTGAATAGTTACTGTGGTTGCTTAAGCAATTCATCTTCATTACACATTTTCTTAAATTGTGAAATCATAATTCAGGAAATTTTTGTAACTACTTGCCGCCATAAGCTGTTAATTGTCGTATTGTTGTTAATATTTTAGTGATTACAATTGTTAGGTCGTTACCGTTCCTTAAAACACTGTGTTTACCTCGGTTCCTGTCATGCCAAACACTACCTGTTTACGTGTATACTTGTTTAGTTGTATACCTGTTTACCATCACACCTGTTTTCCTCTATTTCCATCACGGTAAACCGTATATGTATACTACACATATGTATACTAGCATCTCTGAATATCTGCAAAGTTGCAACATACATAGTTTGCAACATGTAACTATGATAAGTTCTCGCCTCATGAAATGTCATCATTAGTGATTTTTTTTTAGTGGGGAGAAGGGGGGGAGGGGGGGAGGGGGTAGCTTCCGCGAGCAGCGAGTGTTGGCGTCAGTCGCGCGTAATATGGCGCGCGACGCGTTAATTACAACTCGCGTAGTAATTAACTACGCGAGTTGTAATTAATTCTGCGAACTCGCGTAGAATTGAACTCGTTGAACAGTGCGCGGAGGAGACGATCACCGGGGGGGGGGGGGGGGACAGGGCACGGAGGAAACAGAGCATGGACGAAACAGGGCATGAAGGAAACAGGGCACGGAGGAAACAGGGCACGGAGGAAACAGGGTCACGGAGGAAACAGAGCACGGAGGTAACAGGACACGGAGGAAACAGGGCACGGAGGTAACAGGGCACGGAGGAAACAGAACACGGAGGAAACAGAGCACGAAGGAAACAGGACACGGAGGAAACAGGGCACGGAGAAAACAGAGCACGAAGGAAACAGAACACGGAGGAAACAGAACACGGAGGAAACAGAGCACGAAGGAAACAGGACACGGAGGAAACAGGGCACGAAGGAAACAGGGCACGGAGGAAACAGAGCACGGAGGAAACAGGGCACGGAGGAAACAGAGCATGGACGAAACAGGGCACGGAGGAAACAGAGCACGAAGGAAACAGAACACGGAGGAAACAGAGCACGGAGGAAACAGAGCACGAAGGAAACAGAACACGAAGGAAACAGAACACGGAGGAAACAGAGCACGAAGGAAACAGAACACGAAGGAAACAGAACACGGAGGAAACTCACTCCTGAGATTCAATTAATTTCTTCTTCGTCTCCTGTGCTTACTTCTTAGCACTACTATTGTTCCTTGTCTCTTGTAGAGGAATATTGGGCTGGCTTGGGTCACGTCGACGTCTCTGATGCTGGCTTGGGTCACGTCGACGTCTCTGTGATGCTGGCTTGGGCCACGTCGACGTCTTTGTGATGCTGGCTTGGGTCACGTCGACGTCTTTGTGATGCTGGCTTGGGTCACGTCGACGTCTTTGTGATGCTGGCTTGGGCCACGTCGACGTCTCTGTGATGCTGGCTTGGGTCACGTCGACGTCTTTGTGATGCTGGCTTGGGCCACGTCGACGTCTTTGTGATGCTGGCTTGGGTCACGTCGACGTCTTTGTGATGCTGGCTTAGGCCACGTCGACGTCTCTGTGATGCTGGCTTGGGACACGTCTACGTCTCTATGATGCTGGCTTGGACCACGTCGACGTCTCTGATGCTGGCTTGGGTCACACTGGACATGCATTTATTCCGATTTAAGTGTATGTATATTTTGGCTCAAGTATATGGTGTTATTTGACCCCATACCCTTCCTGAGGGTGGTGGTGGACCCCATACCCCTCCCGTGGGCAGTGGTCGACCGCGTACCTTTCCCGAGGGCGGTGGTGGACCCCATATCCCTCCCGTGGGCGGTGGTGGACCCCATACCCCTCCCGTGGACAGTGGTGGACCCCATACCCCTCCCGTGGGCAGTGGTCGACCCCGTACCTTTCCCGAGGGCGGTGGTGGACCCCATACCCCTCCCGTGAACAGTGGTGGACCCCATACCCCTCCCGTGGACAGTGGTGGACCCCATACCCCTCCCGTGGGCGGTGGTGGACCCCATACCCCTCCCGTGGACAGTGGTGGACCCCATACCCCTCCCGGGGGCGGTGGTGGACCCCATACCCCTCCCGTGGACGGTGGTGGACCCCATACCCCTCCCGTGGACAGTGGTGGACCCCATACCCCTCCCGGGGGTGGTGGTGGACCCCATTCCCCTCCCGAGGGCGGAGGTGGACCCCATACCCCCTCCCGTGGGCGGTGGTCGACCCCATACCCGTCCTGTGGGCGGTGGTGGACCCCATACCCCTCCCGAGGGTGGTGGTGGACCCCATACCCCTCCCAAGGGCAGAGGTGAACCCCATACCCCTCCCGAGGGCAGAGGTGGACCCCCGTAACCCACCCGTGGGCGGTGGTGGACCCCATACCCCTCCCGAGGGCAGAGGTGGACCCCATACCCCTCCTGAGGGCAGAGGTGGACCCCGTAACCCTCCCGTGGGCTGTGAATGACCCCATACCCCTCCCGTGAGCGGTGGTGGACCCCATGTATACAGAGGCATACATACATACATGAGGATACAGACAGACACAGACAACGAGGGCTGACGTCACCAACAACGAGTTCCACGACAAGCAATAATCAGTCCAAAATCAATCACGTTCGAGACCAACTAAGAAATATACATTTCCTCTGACTCGTAAAAAATTTATTTTTGTCCAGTAATTCATTACTGAAAATGGTGAAGTTTAAAGCGACTCTCAACTACTGCAAAGTTGAGAGTCGCTCTCAACTTTGACTACAAAGTTGAGAGCTACATGGATTGAAGTAATTGAACTATCATTCCAATTAGTTCGAATGATAAATGACAAGGCTACATGGATTGAAGTAATTGAACTATCGTTGCCTCATTTGATTTGAAAGGTTGAGCAGGACTAGGTATAGTTCACCTGTAACTGATTTCGAGAGTTCTTCCAGTTGATATGGCCAGCTGCTTGGTATGGCCAGCTGCTTGGTATGGCCAGCTGCATGGTATGGCCAGCTGCATGGTATGGCCAGCTGCTTGGTATGGCCAGCTGTTTGGTATGGTCAGCTGCATGGTATGGCCAGCTGTTTGGTATGGTCAGCTGCATGGTATGGCCAGCTGCTTGGTATAGCAAGCTGCTTGGTATAACCAGCTGCTTGGTATAACCAGCTGCTTGGTATAACCAGCTGCTTGGTATAACCAGCTGCTTGGTATGACCAGCTGCTTGGTATAACCAGCTGCTTGGTATAACCAGCTGCTTGGTATGGTCAGCTGCATGGTATGGTCAGCTGCATGGTATGGTCAGCTGCATGGTATGACCAGCTGCTTGGTATGACCAGCTGCTTGGTATGACCAGCTGCTTGGTATAACCAGCTGCTTGGTATAACCAGCTGCTTGGTATAACCAGCTACTTGGTATGACCAGCTGCTTGGTATGACCAGCTGCTTGGTATGACCAGCTGCTTGGTATGGCCAGCTGCTTGGTATAACCAGCTACTTGGTATGACCAGCTGCTTGGCATGACCAGTTGCTTGGTATGGCCAGCTGCTTGGTATGGTCAGCTGGCGACCAAAGAGCATACAGAAACGTCAACAATTTAGACATTTCGTAAATGACACGAAATGAAAATCAGGTACTTCAGGTAATCTGATGTCCCTTTCTATTCAGTATTTATAACAGCGAATATCTGTATGTTTGACTGTCTCGTCAAGGTCGGAGGTCAGACGATTAGGGCTAGTCTCAATAAACTCTGACTGGATTAAAGTGGATTTTATGGGGAGTATCACAGGAAGTTATCAGTCGGACCATGCTTCCCTTGGATGGGTGTCCGCCCATATACCCACTTCACGAAGTCAGTGGATATGAAATGTGCAACACAAAGTCCGTAGAGTTTAGCATATATATATATATATATATATATATATATATATATATATATATATATATATATATATATATATATAAAATCTTGGTGTATTCAGACTTTCAAAACGTGTGTTCAGATAGATTTTCATGCTGCGTGCAACCTTTTGGTTACAGTGACAGTGGGAAATTGTGTGTGGGCAGGAAGGGAGGAGATGGGGAGAAGGGCGTTTGTGGGTTAGGAGGGATTTGTCAGGGAGGAGCATGTGGGAGCAGGCAACCCGCTCTCACACAAAACAGCACACATATGACTTATTGCTTATAGTCACTATTTTGCTTATAAATAAGTACATATGTGACATTTCAAGCCCTATTTTTTTCAAGACACTAACTTTTCCTCTCATATTTATTAAACAATAGAGATTTTATACAAAATTTGACAATATTTTGAGTTACTTTACAATTTATTTCAATATTTTAGTTTTGTTTTATTATTTTTATAAAACTGTAATATCAGTATAGGTATAGGTTCAGTACTAATTGTAATATCTTAACATACTAAGAAGGTTAGGTTAGGTCGGTGTTTTCTATTCAGCATTTCAAAGTAAACTCAAATATTCACAATAAATTAATATGTCGCATATGCACTTATTCATATGCCAAATATTGACTATAAGCAAGTGCGAGAATGCATTGCAGCAGTGAGGGAGGAGATGGGGAAAGGGTATGTGTGAACTTACAAGATATGGGGAATGTATTGGAGGACATGGGGAAGAGTTTATGGGGAGGGTGTGTAAGTAGAAGACGACGTAGGTATGTGGAGAGAACCTGGTCACCGGATAGAATGGGGCATCGCCGGGTATCCTATCTAATTTATCTCTATAAAAGGCAATGTCTTTCTGCCCAAGGTTAGAGGCCTAACGCTAGCGTCACTCAACTTTCCCACATGAAACAACATCTGGGGTACGCGAGTGTCATAGCCGAGCAAGGTCGCCTCCAGTGTCATACATTAAGAAATATTGGCATCTAACCCAACCCCTGTGCAATTGTTCATGAAATTAAATCTTAAATGTTGGTTGTGTTGACCGTAGAGTTATGTAACAATTTCTGTTCCTACTACTGATCACATGCCTCTGTATGACTAACCATCCTGTGTGATGGGGATTTACAGCATCGCGAAGCTAGTTCTTTTCACACTCTGTACTCCCCTTCATACAGCCTAGAGCAGCTGCACAAATGCACATGTACATTTTAAAAGTACAAAGTAAAAGTTAAAATGTACAATAAAAGTACATTTTAGGTACAATTGCACATGTACCTATAATAATATACATTTTCTGAGAAAGAAAGGTGAGGAGGGGGAGTGTAGATAGTTGGATGAGGGGGGGGGAGAAAAAGAGAGGTGAGACATGGGGAGAGGGGGGGGAGAAAGGGAAGGAAAGAGGATCGTTAGGTAAGAAATGTGTAGATGTAAGGGAGGAGCGAAAGCGAGAGAGAGGTGAGGAAATTAGGAGAGAGAGGAGGGAGTGAGAGAGACAGAGACCCGGTTACCGCCGGGTACCCCCAATCCCCAAGTAACATATATATAGGTGAAGACAAAATCTGCATATATTCTCACAAAACAAAATATGTAACAAAATATATTGAAAACATAATAATAATAATAATAATAATAATAATAATAATAATAATAACGACAATAACAATAATAATTCTCATTATAACATTAATTAGGATAATAATAATAATACATTTTTTTTTTAAATATTGATAATATAGGTAAATTTAAATATATATTCACATAAATAAAAAAGAAAATGCAAATAGTTTCAGTCTCATATAGTAAAATAAAACAGAAATTTCTTTAACTTCAATTGACGTACTTCAAGTCAAGGCGAGAAATGAAAAGAACGGTAAATAAAACGGGACCCAGAGGAACAATAAAGAGAGAACACGAAAGTGGTAGGGAGGAATATGAATGAAATGTGTAACTGGAGGAAACAGCAATAATGTCAGATAGAACGAAACAGAGTGAACGTGAAACCAAATATCGATGACAATTGAAATTTGATGTTGGATAAGGGTTAGGGAGAGAGAGAGAGAAAATGTGAGATGGAGAGAGTGTATAAGAGAGATTGTGTGTGTGTCAAGGAATGAGAATGTAAAAGAAATTGTAAGAGAAAGTGAGCAAAAGAGAGAGAGAGAAAATGTGCAAGAGAGAGCATGAAACTGAGAGATTAACTTTGGCAAAACTAGTGTCATAATTTTGTATATTTTGGACTTTACGAAAGTTAAAATTATTCTGCTTGTACAGAATGACCACAGAAGTTGAAAGTGACTACAGTGTCGGGGCCCCAGCGAGGCTTAGTGGTGTGTGTGTGTTTGTCAGAGTGTGGACCAGCCCACATGTTAGTGTTGGAGAGTGTGGACCAGCCCACATGTTAGTGTTGGAGAGTGTGGACCAGCCCACATGTTAGTGTAGGAGAGTGTGGACCAGCCCACATGTTAGTGTTGGAGAGTGTGGACCAGCCCACATGTTAGTGTTGGAGAGTCTGGACCAGCCCACATGTTAGTGTTGGAGTTAGTGTTTTTATAGAAGAGTGCCAGGCTAAAAGACTGATGAGTGAGCTTAAAGACTAATAGACAACCTGGAAGACTAAAACAGCGACATCTACAGCAGCTTAAACCACGATGTCGCTAAGACTCCCGTGCCATCTCAGGAGAGACCTGCAGCTGTTGCAAAGACCTCTCGCCTGCCGCTCGGGTGACGAGACCCACTATACAGACAGACACAAACTGCAAGATCAACCTTGAGGCTGGTAAGAAATTGAAATTGAAATAAGTTTATTGAGGTAAAATACACACAAAGGGATGAGGTAGCTCAAGCTATTCTCACCCCGTTCACTACAACGTGTTAATACATACATAGACACACATCACAAGCAATAAACATATTTCCTGGTAAGAAGCATCATTAAATATAAGGAAGAAGAGAAGATGTTGACAGCTACTGGGCGAATATTTACCATGAGAGAGAAAAGGATCTTGCCAGGCAACATGTCGACCGTAAGGTGCTTCATTCCTCACTGACACTGTCTTAGAGACAACTGACTTACACACGAATACTTTATATTTTCGTCGAAATCGTTTGTAAGAAACTAGGTCACAACTGCACTGGGGATAGTCTGTCCCAGTGGATGATAATCCCCTCCTTCCCCCATCCAAGGGGAGGATAATCTGCCCCCCTGTTAGAGGGGGTGGATAATATAATTGACCCAATAAGGGAAAACATTGTCGTATATTACCAAAACATTTATCCACACCTATAAGAGATATGAAAAGCTGATACGGGCTGTAGCTGATGGAAATTGTGAACCGTGATTCGGATCCACAGCTTCCGTTACTATGGAAAATGAAATTTCTTCCTCTGACAAACTGAAGCCTACTTATCCTTACTATAAGAACGTCTGTCTGTCAGTCTGTCTGTTCAAAGCTGGAGGCCAGATGCTTAGAGCTAGCCACACACACAAATTTGCCAGGAAATGGTCGGAAGGACATATGGCGGTCCGTGACGCCAGAATTGTAAAGGCCACAGCCTGCCAAGGTCACATTTTGAGTACCAAACAAATTTTTTGGCACTGTCGGCCAGCTAAATATTTTGAAAAAAAGTCACACCTACTTTTTTTCTTACAGTAATATACACCATTAATCACTGATCTCTGGAAAAGTAATAGAAATGACCTGTTCTCCAGAGTAGTGGCGTAAAATAGATGATCTTTCGAAGCCTTCAAAAGCTTTGTAAAGACTCGTCCCTTTCATCAAGTAAACGGGTAACTATTTTATTTATATTTTTTTATTTCATATCACTAATAAGTTCTTCACCCCTGGCGACCACCCACATGGCAATGGTAAACAATTATATTTTTTTCTAAGTAGAGAAAGAGAGAGAGGAGAGAGTGAGATTCAGATATAGAGAAAAAGAGAATATGCAGTGATACAGAGAGAGATATGCAGTGATACAGAGATAGAGAGAGAGAAAAAAAAGAGACTGCAGTGATACAAAGACAGAAATACAGACAGATAGAGAGATACAAATACAAAGATTCAGATACAAAGAGATGAAGATACGAATAGACACAGATAAAGAGAGAAATAAACAGACTGACTCGGTCAACGTCGGGGGTGGTCCCCTCTAGTGATTGTATGTGATTAAAAGTAAAAATCCGCAGACTGTGCACTCCAAAACACATAACATATTGGCCACAGCACACTAACACCCAGCACAGGCGGCAGGAGACATTAATCAACACCTCCCTCTACACCACAACACCTCCTGGGTCGTCAGCCCATCATCAAGGGCACCACCACACGCACCGATGACTGGTCCAAGTAATTAACACTCAAATGAATTTAACATGGAGCGTCCGTTTGATGGCCCTACTTTGACCCAGAGGGAAGACACCCGCCGTCTGTGACAAAAATCACCTGACGCTGTCGTTCCCGAGAATGAGTATGGTAGGGCGAGGTCAACCCTCGCTTATATGCTCATGTTCTTGAATATCATTTTGGTAAACTCGTGTTCGCTGTACCATGTGTATGATGAGGCTGAACATGCCGCGTGGTTGACGATACGTTGAAATAAATTGGGAAGATTATCAAGTGATTTAGTTCTAGTTTAGAGAATAAAATTCGTTGGTATTACCATATTTTGATGGTCTAGTAAATCTTGCCACAACCCTGAAAAATCTTAATATTAACCCAGTGTTCAAAAATGATAATACAGTTAAGTCCATGTTAATTAGGAACTCTCCCTCGTCTGTAGCAGGTTGTGTGTACTCCATCCCTTGTAATGAGTGTGCATGTGTTTACATCGGTCAGACTGGTAAATCTCTTTCCTCACGTTTAAAACAACATTCATATGCTTTGTGTACAGCCCAGCACTCCAGTGCATTCTATTTACATTCCAGTTTATGCAGTCATTCTATCGACTTCAGAGGGGCAAAATGTATTGTAAAAAGTAAGGGTTTCGTTGAACGAAATGTGATCGAGTCTGCTCTGATCAAACAATGTAACAACAGCCTTAATATGAGCCCCGGTATGTACAAGTTGGATCCCCATATAAGCTTCAATATAGCACATCAATACAATATAGCATCCATTTAACCTGTTTGGCACTTTTATATATCTTAAAGTTATGGATATTTATAGGAGCTGCCTCGTATAGGCCTTCTGCAGTTACCTTCTTTCTTATGTTTCCTTTCCTTTGCCTTTTCTTGGTGGTCAGGTGATTTGCCCAGACGGGTATAAGGTCTGACCAACAAGGTTTCCATCAAGGTTTCCATCAAGGTTCAAATACCTCCAAGTTTTTCACAGATTAAGGAGCAAATCAAGAAGAAAATACTCCCAACTATCAAAAGTTGCCACAGAGCCAAAGTAGCGAAAGGATGATCCACTACGATATGGTACGAACAAGCCACTGGTTACTCCTCTTTCAAGCCTGACAAAAAGATATCCAGAGACATTGCAGTAGCCATATACAGACTCAGACTTGGTTACAAGTGCTGCTGGGAGGTAATAAACCCAATAGTTAAAGAGTGTCAGATCTGTGGAACAGAAGCAGAGGCGCCACTATTGCACTACTTACTGGAATGTGAAGCTACTGAACCCCTGCGCATCAAACTCAACATTAACCCAACGACAGCAGCTGCATTAGATGCACATTCCACAGCCACTACAATGATTAGAAAAGCCTATGAAGAATGTGACTCACTAGTGAACATTCTGCATCTACATCCGCCACCAAGATATTGTTATTAAAACAAGACTAAAACAGAAGCGAAAAAGAAACAGGAAAAAGGAGGGAACCCCCACCTCTATTTAATATTTTGACCCAAATATCGGAGTAACAAGGTTATCACGAATACCCGAACTTAATTACGGGCTCACCATAGCCCGTGCTACATGGACATTTCGTTCTTAGTAGCTAAATCTAAAACAACAACAACAACAGGTTTCCATCTTCATTCTACTTTGCTCTGATGAAAGCGAATTAAGCCGAAAATGTGTTTAGCATTCTTTTTTTTTCACATGTGATTTTTACGCATATAAATATATCTCATTAAATATGACTGCATATTCTGTATTTACTATCTTCTGATTTAAGGCTTCTATCTCTCTTCTGATTTAAGGCTTCTAAGTATTTTCCTAGCATCAGGGCTTAGCTGAAAGAGGAGTTCTTCAAAACTCATTTACGTTATTTCAAGGTGAAGAAAAAAGTGAATTACTATAGAATGTATTACATTTATTTATACAATTTGCACAACGTTTCGAACCTCCATGGTTCATTCTCAAGTGAAAAGAAATTACAAAACTCGTTTATTTATACCCGTATGGGGTCAGGTGATAAGACAAGTACAATAAAGGAAAAAACAAGGGGAATACATAGGGGATAAATGGGGGACGAAGCACATGCGAAGATTAATCAGGTGTAATTGGCCTGCTATGTTGGTATAAATCAACGAGTTTTGTCATTTCTTTTCACTTGAGAATGAACCATGGAGGTTCGAAACGTTGTGCAAATTATATATATATAAATTATATATATATATATATATATATATATATATATATATATATATATATATATATATATATATATATATATATATATATATAATGTCGTACCTAGTAGCCAGAACGCACTTCTCAGCCTACTATGCAAGGCCCGATTTGTCTAATAAGCCAAGTTTTCCTGAATTAATATATTTTCTCAATTTTTTTCTTATGAAATGATAAAGCTACCCATTTCATTATGTATGAGGTCAATTTTTTTTATTGAGTTAAAATTAACGTAGATATATGACCGAACCTAACCAACCCTACCTAACCAAACCTAACCTATCTTTATAGGTTAGGTTAGGTAGCCGAAAAAACATTAATTCATGAAAACTTGGCTTATTAGGCAAATCGGGCCTTGCATAGTAGGCAGAGAAGTGCGTTCTGGCTACTAGGTACGACATATATATATATATATATATATATATATATATATATATATATATATATATATATATATATATATATATATATATATATATATATATATATATATATATTTATATATATATATATATATATATATATATATATATATATATATATATATATATATATATATATATATTGGTAGCAGTCTTTCTTGTAAACATATGTTGTTAAATATAACTGAAAAAGTAAGATTAATAATTCTAACACGAATTTTCTCAATACTTCTTATGTTTCTTTTAACTGTCGATGGCAATTGAAAAATCAATTCTCCAAAATTAATTATTATTTCTAGTCTGACGCGACGCTTAAACGCGTTTCGTAATAACTTATTACATTTTCAAAGACTTTTGTTTACACACACAACTGTAACCTAAAAACACTAAACAGAATCAGCTAATCCGTCATACTTATACTCGCATTTGGGTGAGGTGATATGGTGCAACAGTTTTGGATGAGGTGAACAAACTTGTGATAAATACAAGACAGGACACGAAACTGTGGGTATTAATTGGATGTGAGAGCATAAGAATGGAAGTAACTGCAAAGGGCCTATTGGCCCATACTTCCTCTTGATGCTTCTATATTTGTTCGGAGTCTTGAAGTGGGTAGAATATAGTTGTGCATTAATTAGCTGTTGATTGCTGGTATTGACTTTTTGATGTGTAGTGCCTCGCAGATGTCGACCCGCCTGCTATTCCTGTATCTATCGATGATTTCTGTGTTGTTTGTTAAGACTTCTCTGGTGATGGTCTGGTTGTGAGAGGAGATTATGTGTTCCTTGATGGAGCCCTGTTGTTTATGCATTGTTAATCGCCTGGAAAGAGATGTTGTTGTCTTGCCTAGATACTGAGTTCTTTGGGGCTTACAGTCCCCAAGTGGGCATTTGAAGATAGACGACGTTAGTCTCCTTTAAGGCGTTCTGCTTTGTGTCTGGAGAGATTTTCATGAGTAGTTTGGCCGTTTTTTTTTTGGTTTTATAGTAAATTGTCAATTGTATTTTCTCTTTTTTGTCTGTAGGGATAACGTTCCTATCAACAACATTTTTCAGGATCCTTTCCTCCGTTTTATGAGCTGTTGCTCATTAATACCCACAGTTTCGTGTTCTGTCTTGTATTTGTCACAAGCTTGTTCACCACATCCAAAACTGTTGCACCATATCACCTCACCCAAATGCGAGTATAAGTATGACGGATTAGCTGAAGTCTAATCTTGGTCTTCTGAAGTCTAGCTAAACAGTGAGCTGGGCTCCGCTCCCTGTGGGGGGCTCGGTGCCCGCCGATGACGTCACAGAAAACTCGTCGCTGATTGGCTGAGCACCTGAGCCAATCATCCCTTACCTTATATGAGCTTGAGGCATGTGCCGCTACACTCCATCAAGCCCCGGATGTATCGCCGCTTGCCTTGGCGCCATTTTGTTTCGCAATCTGTCACAATTCACCCCTTTACAGCCAACTATCACGCAAGATTGTGTACAAGACTCGTTCCTTCTTAACTTAAATTACAGCTTGGGTTGTCTGCGATCTTTCTAGTTCGGTAAAAATAACTCATAAGGCTGAAAAGGACTGATATCAGACGCCGATCACAACTCCATCCATCTTTTTATTTATCTGTCCATCAATCCATCCCCTATCCACCTATGTATTCAGTCATCAATCTATCTACACATGTATCCAGCCATTAATCTATCAATTCATCTATCTGTCCTTCTATCCCTTCATCTATCAATCCATATATTTATTTATCTGTCCACCTATCCATTTACTTATTTATCTGTCCATCTATTCATCCATATATATACTTATATGTCCATTTATCCATCCATCTAGTTATCCGTCAATGTTTCTACCCATCCATCTATATATATCGTCTATCTATTCATCTATCCATCCATCTACTCATCTTTCCATCCAAATATCCATCTATTTATCTATCCATCCATCTATCTATTGATCCATCAATCTATCCATTCATCTATCAACCATCTATATATACATTTATCTATTCACCCATCCATCTATATGCCCCATCTATCTATCCATCCACCTATGTATTTATCTGTCCGTTCATCTATCCGTCTTCCTATCAAATCTATATATCCCTCTATACATCCATCCATATACCTGTCCACCTATTCCTATAACAATTATCTGTCCCTATATAAGTTAATCTATCCCTATATCAATCCATCGATCCATACATCTGAGCAGCCATCTATCCACCCATCTATCTGTCTTTTTAGCAATCTATCTGACTTTCTATCCATCCATCTCTCTATTTATAGATCCATGTATCCATCCATTTATCCATCTATCTTTCCATCTTTCTACCCATCCATATATATATATTCGTCTATCCTAGCATCCATCTGTTCATCTATCTAACCATCCATCTACTCATCTATCTATCCGTCATTCTATCCATCTGTATATGTCTATCCATCTATCTGTATCTGTCTATCCATCAGCTTATCCACCGATCCATCCATTAATCTATCCTATCTATCCATCTAGGCTTATTTATCTATCCATCCATCTACTCATATATCCATCTATCTATCCATCCATCTATCCATCCAACAATCTACGTTCTCAGCACCCCTCCCCCCCCCCTCCCGTCGTCTTCCCCTCCTTCCTCCTCCCCTTCCCCCCCCCCCTCCCTCGTCCCTCCGATCACGGGCGTGAATAGTTAACAATAATTCTTAACTACTAAATCATTTACCTTAGACCTACCAGCCTATGTCCGTCCCATACCTCAGACCATTCCTCTTGCAAATTTTGGGTGAGGCTAGCCCCAATCG
>NC_091164.1:7646123-7875722 GCF_040958095.1 Procambarus clarkii
GCCTATTGTCACTAATTGTTATTGTTAACTATTGTTAACTATTGTTAACTAATGTTTACAACAACAGCCTTTAGTACGTAAGACCTAGTTTCCCAGTGCTGCTTGGAGGGATGGGTCGTGCAGGTTTGGAGGGATGGGTCGTACAGGTTTGGAGGGATGGGTCGTGCAGGTTTGGAGGGATGGGTCGTGCAGGTTTGGACGGATGGGTCATGCAGATGTGGAGGGATGGGTCGTACAGGTTTGGAGGGATGGGTCATGCAGGTTTGGAGGGATGGGTCGTGCAGGTTATGTGTGCTTTCCTCCGAGGCTAATGGTCCCCTTCTTCCATCCAGAGGTGGTACTTCCAGCCAGAGGTGGTACTCCACAAGCCCTGAGAGAAAAACACCCACCCAGAGGTTCATGTGACGACAGTGTTCCATCAGTCGGTGTCACCAGAGCATAATCACTGTGTGTGGTCGATTCCGTGGTGCATAAAGCAGCTTTATCCTTCCCACCAGGATCAGCAGGCGGGTTCACAGGACTAAGACCCAACCACATCAAACAAATCCTCAACCCTGAACTGGGAGATATTGCACAGGGCCTCCTGCTGCAACTAACAAGATTCTCCAACACATGCCTGGCTGGCAACATATCAGAGACCATACGGCCTCTCTTTTTTTGCTGCTAGCCTCTGTGCCCTGAGGAAAAAGGATGGAGGAATCAGACCAATAGCTGTGGGGCAATATACGCCAACGCCTCGTCGCTAAGGCGGCTGCTAGAACAGTTAACCAGGCAGCAACAGACATGCTGAAGCAAAAACATCGCGGGTTTGGCATTCCCCAAGGGTGTGAGGCAGCGGCTCATGCGGCTAGTCTACACTGCCAACATTACAGATGAAAATGCCGTAATCAAACTGGATTTCAAAATTGCTTTCAAATTGGTAAAAAGTACACTATGCCGTACAGCATGTACACTATGCAGTACACTATGCTGTTCATCGCCATTTCCCTTCCCTCTACCGTTTAAACACTTTGTTGGAGCAAGAACCTAAAGCAACTATTCATGGAACATGAAATCGACTCACAAGAAGGTGTCCAACAGGGTGACCTTCATGCTCCTTTTTTTCAGCCAAGTCATTAAAGAAGTCACTCATAATCTGTCCAGTGAGCTCAACATTTGGCTCTTGGACGATGGTACTCTAGCTGGCTCCCCAAACTCCCTCCTAGAAGACATAAGAATAATTCAGGAGCAAGGAACAAGTCTAGGTCTGACCCTGAACTCTTCCACGTGCGAAATAACCTCCACCAACCAGCACATAATTGATTGAATAAAGGTTGTTTTGTCTGGTATCCACATAACCAACCCTGAGGACAGCACAATCCTTGGAACTCCTCTTGGAGGGAAGGTCATTGGTAAGAAGCTCTCTGACTTGAGGTGGATGAATGAGAGGATTAAAGACATTGATGCTCATGATGCACTTTACCTCATCACCAGTGTCCCTGTCCAGACTGACCTACTTTCTTACATGTTCTCCATCTTTCACTAATCTTAAGTTAGTGGAATACGACAGCTTGCTGGAATCAAAGTTAGAAAAAGCCCTCAACCTTTTTCTCAGTAACTCACAGTGCAAACAATCCTCCCTTCCTGTCAAACTTGGAGGCCTCGACGTTCGCACAGCAACACAAATTACTGTACCAGCGTTCCTGTCCTCTTCAATGGAATCTGACAACCTGGTAAGGAAAATCCTACCTGATTATCTAGGTCAACAGGCAGGGATACATGATCCCAATTTTATACTCTGCACCACCAAATGAGTCTCTCTCTCGCAGGACCAGCACCCCAACCACTACTATCTAAACCCCAGAAGCAATCCAGTTGGGATGGCCCCGTTGTAGACCGAGCTGCTGCAACATGTCTAAAAGCTGTAACACCGTGTAACACTGCCAGACTTAGAAACGTAGCAGCTCCCCATGCAGGTGACTGAATGTCAACAATGGGCACGCGTCTCACACCGCAGGCCCTCCGAATTGCTGTGGCTCTTCACCTCGCTGCCCCAATTTACACCGAATTTAGATTTATTTGCGGCAAAGCAGGAGCCGACAGGTATGGCCGACATGGTCTGCTATGCCAAAGCACAGGAGAATGGCACTCAAGATGCAGTGAAGTCAGTGACATTGAGAGGAGCCTTACCACAGCCTGTTGTCCAGCAGAGAGAGAACCCTCTTACCTAATGCCCCGCAACTCTGATGAACTCGTCGGTCGCCCAATCAGGATCACAGTGAACCCCTGGAAGAATGGTAGACAGTTGATGTGGGACTACACTTGCGTTTCAATCTTGGTCAGCACCTATGTCTACTTCAATGTTGCACATCCGGGCGGTGCTGCCACTCTAAGGGAAGCAGCCATGTCTCGTAAATACAGAGATCTGGATCTCCACTACAGTTCTGTGCCATTACCTGAGTGACACTTGGTGCCTGGGGTAAAAGTGCCACTAATTTTTTTGAGGGAGCTGGGTTCTAATCTAACTGAAAACACAAAATGAGACCCTAGAGCCGCCAGTTTTCTCTTTCAGCGCCTCAGTGTGGTGATACAGAGAGGAAATGCTCACTGCATCCACGGTTCCTGCCCGCCATCTGAGGAGCTGGAAGAACTCATCAACCTGTGACAAGTAGCCTTGTACCCTGCATGTAACCAATGTTGTAACTCATTTTGTGTACTGAAGTTTTAAATAAAATAAAATAGCTAATTATAAATATATATAGGGGGTGGTAGGAGAAGACAATATGTGAGTGTACGCGGGTGCCCAACAAGGCTTCCCCGGATGCTACATATCGTCTTCTTCATGGCCGAGGGTCCCTATGAACGCAACCAGAACGCAACCCCCCCTGTATAAATATATATATTTTTCCAGCCCGTCCTCATGTTTAGGTCGTTCTTTTAGTAACTACAGTATGTGGATACATAGTTACAGAAAGTATTATTACATTTGAATTATTCCAAAAAATGATCTTGTAATACTAGAAAAAGTGAAGGTTTAGCTGGACCATCCATCACTGCATACTGGTACTTTCTACCAAGTTGTTTCAGTAAGTACCAGTAATTCAAGACGGCTGGGCTGGATAAAGACCCCAGCCCAACTTTAAGACAAGGCCCTTCAAGTTACAAACACTTTATCTTCCTTGGCAGAGTGCCGCCTCCTTCACCCACGTCCTCCCCGCCCACCCTCACCGCCCACCCCCGCCCACCCCCGCCCACCCCCGCCCACCCCCGCCCACCCTTCTTTACATCTGTCATAAAATGCTCTCCTCTCTCTCTCCTCCCACGCCATCCTCCTCGTCAGCCAGTAATTAAAAATATCCTCCAGATCACTCCTAATTGCTTTAGTTTCTCCCGCTCCAGCTGAATATCCTGTTTTATCGTTGTTGGGGGGTTTTCTGTGAGACAATTTGCATATTCACGTATGCTAATTACCCCCCTTTTCATTATATGTTTTTTCAAAATTATACACTCACATGGAAGACGGTCAGGATATATTTATGGAAAGTTTCTCTCTCTCTCTCTCTCTGTCTCTCTCTCTCTCTCTCTCTCTCTCTCTCTCTCTCTCTCTCTCTCTCTCTCTCTCTCTCTCTCTCTCTCTCTCTCTCTCTCTCTCTCTCTCTCTCTCTCTCTTTCTCTTTCGTCACCTGTTTTACCCTCATTATTTTTCTTCATTTTTTCTGTCCTGCATTCATGCTGCTGTGTCTCGAGTCTCTGTGTGTATCTTTATCTCTCACCCTCTCACCGCCAAACCTAGGCGTCAAACAATGAGTGTCAGCCTATCCCACTGGGGCGGTGGTCGTTAAGGCCCTCATTGTTACAACTGTTATCACCCAGGGGAAAAATCGAGGAATCGGAGAACGGTTTGTTAACTGTCTTCTCTTAACAGGGAAAAGTGACATCCCCTACCCGAAACCCTCTCTCGTTGAGTAGAGGGAGTGAGAGGGAGAGGGAGAGAGACAGACAGAGAGAGAGAGAGTACCACCTGGGGGTAGGAGATAGCAGGTCACATTTGTGGCTGAGAAGACACAATCGATGATGATAACAAGACTGCACATGACGAATCGGACAGGACTTGCAAACCCCCTAAAGTTCACAGATGAAATTGACATTTTGGGAATGAAGTTCGACTCTTCAGTGACAATGAAGAGCCACGTGCTTAACCTAGCTCAAAAGGCAGTCAGGAGACTTACAGCTCTACGGCGAGTCTCACACCTTCTTGACAGCCGGGGCTGCTAGACCTTCTATGAAGCACAAGTTCGCTCTCATCTAGAGTATGCACTCCTTTCCTGGATCGCCTGACCCCTTCCCCCCCTCTCCCCTCCCCATCATTCATCAGACTGTTGGACAAACGGACAAGACAACAAGACTGTGACGGACAAGAAGGCTCATCTCTAGTCTTGACCAAGTCTGGTGGGAACAGTCTGAAAATCAGAGACTGCAACACCGTCGGGACGTTGGTGGTCTTACTGTTATGTACAAGGCCAACATTCTCAAAGTTCTACACCTGGCCCAACTCCGTGGACTACCAGTAGTTGCCACCAGTAGCACTAGGCTCTCAACCTTCAACAGTCTCATACTGGAAGTAAGTCTCAAGAACATCACTACACCAGCGATCATTCTCTCCGAGGCTGACTGGCATCTGGAACTTGTTCGCTCAACAGGTTGTTACACGGGAGATCAGGTCAACTGATCACATGAAGGCTCTGGCACACAGTTGACTACAGGCTCATCCTGTTTCTTATATGAGTGTTACCTAATGTTGTTAATGAATACAGGCTATTCCTACTGATGGATATAACAGACTCATCAAATAAATGGGCTTCTAGGAGTAGGTTTCAACTAAGCTGAGGAAGGATTACAGTTCTAGCGTGTAGTTTCACCAGGTTCACTTCACTCCACAGTCCTAATGAAGCCCGGTCTTAGTTTAAAAGAAAGAAAGAGAGAGAGAGAGAGAGAGAGAGAGAGAGAGAGAGAGAGAGAGAGAGAGAGAGAGAGAGAGAGAGAGAGAGAGAGAGAGAGAGAGAGAGATAAATTGCCAATCACTCGCTACAGATCATTAGCGAAATCGTTCATGGTGACACCATTTCATTAAATAATTGAGGCTTTAATGGTGCCCAGTGACCCAGAACTGATCTTTTCTCTCTCTCTCTCTCTCTCTCTCTCTCTCTCTCTCTCTCTCTCTCTCTCTCTCTCTCTCTCTCTCTCTCTCTCTCTCTCTCTCTCTCTCTCTCTCTCTCTCTCTCTCTCTCTCTCTCTCTCTCTCCTCTCTCTCTCATCTCTCTCTCTCTCTCGTCTCTCTCTCTCTCTCTCTCTCTCTCTCTCTCTCTCTCTCCTCTCTCTCTCTCTCTCTCTCTCTCTCTCTCTCTCTCTCTCTCTCTCCTCTCTCTCTCTCTCTCTCTCTCTCTCTCTCTCTCTCTCTCTCTCTCTCTCTCCTCTCTCTCTCTCTCTCCTCTCTCTCTCTCTCTCTCTCTCTCTCTCTCTCTCTCTCTCTCTCTCTCTCTCTCTCTCTCTCCTCTCTCTCTCTCTCTCTCTCTCTCTCTCTCTCTCCTCTCTCTCTCTCTCTCTCTCTCTCTCTCTCTCTCTCTCCTCTCTCTCTCTCTCTCTCTCTCTCTCTCTCTCTCTCTCTCTCTCTCCTCTCTCTCTCTCTCTCTCTCTCTCTCTCTCTCTCTCTCTCTCTCTCTCTCTCTCTCTCTCTCTCTCTCTCTCTCTCCTCTCTCTCTCTCTCTCTCTCTCTCTCTCTCTCTCTCTCTCTCTCTCTCTCCTCTCTCTCTCTCTCTCTCTCTCTCTCTCTCTCTCTCTCTCTCTCTCTCTCTCTCTCTCTCTCTCTCTCTCTCTCTCTCTCTCTCTCTCTCTCTCTCTCTCTCTCTCTCTCTCTCTCTCTCTCTCTCTCTCTCTCTCTCTCTCTCTCTCTCTCTCTCTCTCTCTCTCTCTCTCTCTCTCTCTCTCTCTCTCTCTCTCCCTCCGCTTATCTTCTGCCATTATGTTGATGGAGGAGCGCCCAGATCAGATAACGCAGGTAAGAAGAGTCGTGAAGGTGATAAAGAGGTGAGAGGGAGAATGGGGATGAAGCTGGTGCCAAATTACTACCAATTTCCGAAGGAGTAATTGCTTAGATTATCCGCCATCGTTGATTCCCAGTCGCTACTTCTTGATCCTCTTTCTTCTTCTTCTCTTCCTGCTCTTATTACTCCTCCTTCTGACTCTTATCCTCCTCCTCCTCCTCCTCCTCCTCCTCCTTCTTCTTCTCCTCCTTTTCTTCTCTTCCTCCGCCCTCTCCTTATGATTCATTTTTAGTTTCAAATAAGGAAATAATACTTCCTTTATTCTACAATATATTTAATTAAATATATTTATGTTCGTTAAATATAAAACTATATACCTATGGGCTTCAGTTATCTAACAGTTTCATTGTTTATGTTTCTTGTTAAGAGAAGCTGAGTGTATTATAAATAGAAACATCGATGGATGTATGGTTTGTATCGAGGTATCTGAAGGGTCGGCGTTCAATCCCCGACCGTCCAAGTGGTTGGGCATCATTCCCCCCCCCCCCCCCCCCCGTCCCACCGTCCAATCCCAAATCCTTATCCTGACCCCTTCCCAGTGCTATATAGTCGTAATGGTTTGGCGCTTTGTCCTCGGAGTTCCCTTCCCTTAAACACCAATCTAAGCTATGTTTCCTTATCTTTTCAGCTTGTGAGAAGTTGGCTTTTGGCCCACTTCTCAGCTAGCTTACATCTGTTAGGTGGTAGTAGGAAAAGGTACTTTGCCTCAGAACACTGTGGAGATGTGCACAGGGTGTGCACAAAAGTCTATTTTCCTTGGTAGTGGAGATAGACTAGTGAAATCACATCTCTTTCGACAGGGGATGCCTGCAGCATTCCAAAGAAGTAACTTTCGTTGTCGTAAGTATTCTGTGTGAATAGTTGCAGGTTTTCACTGAATTCAGTAACTCTTGGCCCTGGCAACAGAGAGACAGAGAGAGAGAGGAGACTAAGGGGGCCACTCCAAGTACCAACGGCTCCCCTATGCCAGTGACGTGACGTCATCAGCGTCTCCTGCCGGCTTGGTTCCCATTGGGAGCGGCACGAGGCCTTAGCTGATGCTCGAACCTGATTGGCCGAGTGCCTGGCACCAAAAGAGTCGCTGTCCGAATTCTCGCGCCAAAATCCCTTGCGGCTGCGAGATTCCCGCGCCTTAAGACGTTATTCTGTGTAGAGGAGCTGCGCTGTCGAGACGTAGGGAGATCAGGGCTCTAGCCAAAGCCTTGATTCCTCCCGCCTATATCAACCCCCAGCCAGCCAAAGTGCTTCTATGCCGCTCTGTGATCGTTGTCGCAGAATCCCACAATCGCAGGCTCCGTCAGAAGTTAATTCAGGAAGATAAAGTGAAGTCTTAGCCGTCACGTGTGACGCCAACAGGTGCAACGGGACTGTTCAAAGTTATCACGTGTTATCGGCTTCACCTGGAGCAATCCGTCACTATATTGCACCGTCACAGTGAGATATAAGAATCAGGAGACGATTCTAAGTGATTGAGTGAAGATCGTGTGTAAATCTTCAATAATGGGGGAGTGTGGACTCTGTTAATTTTTTCATTGTTCTCCCCGGGTGCCTCACATCTGACGTCCCATATATATATATATATATATATATATATATATATATATATATATATATATATATATATATATATATATATATATATATATATATATATATATATATATATATATATATATATATATATATATGTCGTACCTAGTAGCCAGAATGCACTTCTCAGCCTACTATGCGAGGCCCGATTTGCCTAATAAACCAAGTTTTCATGAATTAATGTTTTTTCGACTACCTAACCTACCTAACCTAACATAACCTAACTTTTTCGGCTACCTAACCTAACCTAACCTATAAAGATAGGTTAGGTTAGGTTAGGTAGGGTTGGTTAGGTTCAGTCATATATCTACGTTAATTTTAACTCCAATAAAAAAAAATTGACCTCGTACATAATGAAATGGGTAGCTTTATCATTTCATAAGAAAAAAATTAGAGAAAATATATTAATTCAGGAAAACTTGGCTTATTAGGCAAATCGGGCCTTGTATAGTAGGCCGAGAAGTGCGTTCTGGCTACTAGGTACGACATATATATATATATATATATATATATATATATATGTCGTACCTAATAGCCAGAATGCACTTCTCAGCCTACTATGCAAGGCCCGATTTGCCTAATAAGCCAAGTTTTCCTGAATCAATATATTTTCTCTAATTTTTTTCTTATGAAATGATAAAGCTACCCATTTCATTATGTATGAGGTCAATTTTTTTTATTGGAGTTAAAATTAACGTAGATATATGACCGAACCTAACCAACCCTACCTAACCTAACCTAACCTATCTTTATAGGTTAGGTTAGGTTAGGTAGCAGAAAAAGTTAGGTTAGGTTAGGTTAGGTAGGTTAGGTAGTCGAAAAACAATTAATTCATGAAAACTTGGCTTATTAGGCAAATCGGGCCTTGCATAGTAGGCTGAGAAGTGCGTTCTGGCTACTAGGTACGACATATATATATATATATATATATATATATATATATATATATATATATATATATATATATATATATATATATATATATATATATATATATATATATATATATATATGTCGTACCTAATAGCCAGAACGCACTTCTCAGCCTACTATGCAAGGCCCGATTTGCCTAATAAGCCAAGTTTTCATGAATTAATTGTTTTTCGACTACCTAACCTACCTAACCTAACCTAACCTAACTTTTTCGGCTACCTAACCAAACCTAACCAATAAAGATAGGTTAGGTTAGGTTAGGTAGGGTTGGTTAGGTTCGGTCATATATCTACGTTAATTTTAACTCCAATAAAAAAAAAATGACCTCATACATAATGAAATGGGTAGCTTTATCATTTCATAAGAAAAAAATTAGAAAAAATATATTAATTCAGGAAAACTTGGCTTATTAGGCAAATCGGGCCTTGAATAGTAGGCCAAAAAGTGAGTTCTGGCTACTAGGTACGACATATATATATATATATATATATATATATATATATATATATATATATATATATATATATATATATTATTAAATATGACCGAAAAAGTAAGATTAATAATTCTAACACGAATTTTCTCAATCTTTCGTACATTACGCTTCACTGTTGGAGGTAAATCAAAAATCACTTCTCCAAAATTCATTTTTATTTCTAGTCTGACGCGACACGGGCGCGTTTCGTAAAACTTATTACATTTTCAAAGACTTCACAAATACACAACTGATTAGAACTTGCGTTTCCCTGATTTTATATCTACATTTGAGTGAGGTGGGAAGGGTGATGTGGCATTACATTTGAGTGAGGTGGGAAGGGTGATGTGGCATTAACACAAGACAGAACACTAGGGGATATTAATAGGGTATTAAAAGTATCAACACAAGACAGAACAGAAACAATGGGTATTGAATAGAAGTGTTTGTAGAAAGCCTATTGGTCCATATTTCTTGATGCTTCTATATTGGAGCGGAGTCTTGAGGTGGGTAGAATATAGTTGTGCAATAATTGGCTGTTGATTGCTGGTGTTGACTTCTTGATGTGTAGTGCCTCGCAAACGTCAAGCCGCCTGCTATCGCTGTATCTATCGATGATTTCTGTGTTGTTTACTAGGATTTCTCTGGCGATGGTTTGGTTATGGGAAGAGATTATATGTTCCTTAATGGAGCCCTGTTGTTTATGCATCGTTAAACGCCTAGAAAGAGATGTTGTTGTCTTGCCTATATACTGGTTTTTTTGGAGCTTACAGTCCCCAAGTGGGCATTTGAAGGCATAGACGACGTTAGTCTCTTTTAAAGCGTTCTGTTTTGTGTCTGGAGAGTTTCTCATGAGTAGGCTGGCCGTTTTTCTGGTTTTATAGTAAATCGTCAGTTGTATCCTCTGATTTTTGTCTGTATATATATATATATATATATATATATATATATATATATATATATATATATATATATATATATATATATATATATATATATATATATATATATATATACATATATACATACATATATTCGTAAGATCTAGCGTGCTTCATTCAGCCTTCAGCAATATTTCACGCTTGTGTTTAAAACTCGGTGTACAACTGTGAGCGCGTTACTAACTTGATTAGTCCTCTATGGGGGAGCTGGTCGGCCTAGCGGACAGCACACTGTTCTTGTGATCCTTATGGGATCACCAAATTCACATCCATTGGATTCTTTTGACCATGTCGTAGCTCAGTCGATTAAGGCAGCGTCTGGGATGCTCTCGGACGCAGGTTCGAATCCTCGTCACGGCCCTTGTGGATTTGTTCAGTACACAGTACTTATGGGGCTGGCTGGCTGAGTGGACAGCGCTCTATAGACTCGTGGACCAAGGGACCAGCGTTCGACCCCGGCAGCCGGCGGAGAAACAAATGGGCAGAGTTTCCTTCACCCTGATGCTCCTGTTACCTAGCAGTAAATAGGTACCTGGGAGTTAGACAGCTACTACAGGCTGCTTTCTGGGTGTTTACAATTTCTCTTGTAATTGTTAGTAAAAGTTGATTGATTGACAGTTGAGAGGCGGACCGAAAGAGCAGAGCTCAACACCCCCCCCCCCACCCCCCACCAGCACAACTAAGTGAATACAACTAGGTCAGTCACTACATTCCAGTCACAGTCACACCAGTCTCCGTGGCGTAGTGGTTAAGACACTCGCCTGGCGTTTCGCAAGCGCTTTGTCCTGGGTTCAGTATCCTGGCCGGGGAGGCATTTACTGAGCTCAAATCCTTAACTGTAGCCTCTGTTTAACTCGACAGTAAAATGGTATACTTGGTTGTAAAAACAATTCTTCGTGGGGGTCGTATTCCAGGGAACATAGGATTAAGGACCTGCTCGAAACGCTACTCGTATTAGTGACTGTATAAGAATGTAAGAACTCTTGTATATACAAATAAAAAATATAAAAAAAAATTAATGTGAATACTTAATTGTATTTATGCTAGTTGACGCTCGATGCACGTACCTCATGGAGCAAAAATTTTCTTTTCTTCGGTGGCCAGATCAAAGAAAATGATTTAGTGGCTAGGCTTAGGGGATACTCTGTTATAATAAAAATGATACACAGCTTGTGAAAAAAAACATATCGTTGCAGCTTGCATACCTCGAATTACTAGATGATTACGTGATTTATATACAATGTCCCATTCATTATTAAAAACTGACCCCAATAGTGTTAATCTTTATAGTACGTTCCATTTTATAAATAATTTAACAAAGTGCTCCCAAGTTAAATTCAAGTTCAAGTAAGTTTATTGAGAAATAGAAATACATCTTAAAAGGATAGAGTAGCTTAGGCTATTTCTACCCTCGTCTCGTCTATTGCCCAAAACGCTATGCGTACTAGTAGCTTTAGGTATTGTATGTACTACCTCTATCTTTAATTCTAACAGAATGTTTGTACTGTAACGCTGCAACTATGTATGTACTCTTCCTAAATAAATTATTATTATTGACACACAATCGACTTGAGAATGGTCCAGGACGGACCGAAACGTCGTCGTCCCTTCAATTTCTAGTGTGTGGTCTGGTCAACATACTTCAGCCACGTTATTGTGACTCATCGCCTGCAAATTATTATTATTATTATTATTATTATTATTATTATTATATAAGGTCCTTCAAGGGGCTCACAAACCCATTCAGTCCACAATTATTAATCATATTTTACATATCACATTCCAATGGTAATCACATGGCGTACTGTGAGATATCTTATTGATTATGCTGCCCCTGTCATTTCTTATTTTGGTAAAGGCAGACTAAACAAGTTGGAGAAGGTACAAAATGAAGCCATGAGAATAATCCCAAGATTCTTATCATGGCCCAGGAAATATTATTACTGAGATTAAGATGATATGATTGAACTTACAGAGTTTCGGGGATAGAATTTCAGAGATAAATGAAGCCTCGGCGATTAGACTAATGAGAGGCGAGGGAATTGGGAGTTATCAGGGGAAAGTGCCAAGCCATTACGACTATATAGCACTTGGGAGGGGTCAGGATATAAGGATTTGGGATGGGACGGGGGGGGGGGAGGGAATGGTGCCCAACCACTTGGACGGTGAGAGGCGAGGGAGTGAATGAATTATTCCTCTCACTACAACAGGCGGGAAGAAATGAATAATGCACGTGAAAGCATAATAAGATCCGTATATGTTCCAATGTTACAAAGCATAATGTCCCTCACGAACGTGCCTCATTGCCAAAGAAACAATTACCACCAACATGGGAGGAATATAACGTAGATGCAGTCATTTTTCCCTCTATGTTCTCAGACTCTTAACTTTGCTGCGGTTTGCTATTTCATTGATAAGCGACATCGCCTTGTCCACAACATCCCAGCGTTTGAAGTAACTGAGAAGCAATGGAAACTCGGAAACTTCAAACTCGCAATATATCTTGTGCCACCCACTATATGATAGCACCTAAGCCATCCACCTAGTGGTGGATGGCTTAGGTGGCTAAGCCATACAAACTTCACCATCTTATGATATCATCATGATATCATAACCATGATATCATCTTATATCATGGTTATGTTGAACGCAAATTATACTACATTGTACCTAGAAATAATCCTCAAATTATGCTACAATGTACCTGTTGATAATCCTCAGATTTTGCTATAATGTACCTAATAGTTTTCTTCAAATTTTCTTACAGTATATCTGTTAACATTTACCAGTTTTGCTAGAAATTAGCTACTTAAAATTATGTTAGATTAAGAACGTGCCCGAAACGCTATGCGTGTTAGTGGCTTTACAAGAATGTAAAAACATCAATGCTATGTACTCTCATAAAGCCAATGTACCTTCTTGTATATATTAGTATATTTCGGTAGCAGTCTTTTTTGTAAACATTAGTTGTTGAATATGACCAAAAGGGTAAGATTAATGATTCTAACACGAATCTTCTCAATATTTCTTACGTTTCTTCACTGTTGAGGGAAGTTGAAAAATTTACTCTCCAAAGTTCATTTTCACACTTTTAATTATGGTCTGACGCCTAGGGATGTGTTTTGCAAGTTCAATCATTAATCTCAAAGACTAATTTACCATGCTTTTGCAAAAGCTTATATTCTCTTTGGGTGAGGTTGTACAGAACAAGAGGATAAAATAGGTGGATGAATGGCATAACATGAGGGATATTAATAGGGGTATTACAAGCATCAACATCAGCGGTCCATGTTGTTGGGGATCCTGTCTCCGTGTTGGCTCGGGGTCTTGAAGTGGGTAGCATGTAATTATGTGTTAAATGGTTGATGATTGCTGGTCTTGATTTTTTATGTGTAGGGCCTCGCTGATGTCCAATCTTCTGTTGTCGTTATACCAGTCTATATAAATATATATAAAACTTGTAAATCAAGGAAAAGGTTTCCTTGATGGAGCCCTGTTGTTACATCAGCGAGGCCTTACACATCAAAAAGTTAACACCAGCAATCAACAGCTAATTAACACATAATTATATTCTACCCATTTCAAGACCCCGAACCAACACAGAAGCAGCAAGAGAAAATATGGGCTAATAGGCCTTCTGTAGTTACTGTCATTCTTATGTTTTCATATCCAATTTATACCCATTGATTCGTGTTTTGTCTCCTCACCCAAAACATTTGTGTCATATCACCTCACCCAAAGCGAATATAAGCATGATTATTATTATATATATATATATATATATATATATATATATATATATATATATATATATATATATATATATATATATATATATATATATATATATATATATATATATATATATATATATATATATGTCGTACCTAGTAGCCAGAACGCACTTTTCAGCCTACTATGCAAGGCCCGTTTTGCCTAATAAGCCAAGTTTTCACGAATTAATTGTTTTTCGACTACCTAACCTACCTAACCTAACTTTTTCGGCTACCTAACCCAACCTAACCTATAAAGATAGGTTAGGTTAGGTTAGGTAGGGTTGGTTAGGTTCGGTCATATATCTACGTTAATTTTAACTCCAATAAAAAAAATGACCTCATACATAATGAAATGGGTAGATTTATCATTTCATAAGAAAAAAATTAGAGAAAATATATTAATTCAGTAAAACTTGGCTTATTAGGCAAATCGGGCCTCGCATAGTAGGCTGAGAAGTGAGTTCTGGCTACTAGGTACGACATATATATATATATATATATATATATATATATATATATATATATATATATATATATATATATATATATATATATATATATATATATGCAACAATGATCACAAAAACACTGATCCAAGTATGCAGAATAACCACATATGAAAAATAGAAAATGCTAAACGCGTTTTCGGCTAATTCGCCTTCATCAGAGCAAAGTAGAAATCATTTCTACTTTGCTCTGATGAAGGCGAATTAGCCGAAAACGCGTTTAGCATTTTCTATTTTTCATATGTGGTTATTCTGCATATATATATATATATATATATATATATATATATATATATATATATATATATATATATATATATATATATATATATATATATATGTATACTGGCAGCAGGTTTTCATTTATACATGTTTCATTAAATATGACTGCATATTCTGCAGTCATATACTAAAGAAATATAGTTCTTGTTCAGAGCTTCTTTCCCTCTGACTAGTGCTCTTGCAGCTTGGTTTAATTAGAAGAAGGGGTTCTCCAAAGGTCATCTTTGGTCGAGGTGAAGAAAAAGAAAGAAATAATTAACTGTAGAATGTATTACACTTATAATAAATTTACACAACGTTTCGAACCTACATGGTTCATTCTCAAGTAAAGGGACAGTGTTAGGCGTATTGCATTTAAACCATTAGGGAGGTCAGGTGCATAAACAAGCAGGTGAGGAGTACATCGTAAAGGAAGAATAGGGCACAAATGGGGAAAGATAAGGGACGTAAATAGGGACGAAGCAAAAACAAAGATTGGGCAGGTGTAGTGGGCGTGGCTTTACCCACCCACCATGAGAGTAAGAACAAGACCAGAACGTGAAGATCCCAACATAGAAGACACTGCTCAACAGTGTTGAGGGAAGATTCTCACAATCGACTTGAGAATGGTCCAGGACGGACCGAAACGTCGTCGTCCCTTCAATTTCTAGTGTGTGGTCTGGTCAACATACTTCAGCCACGTTATTGTGACTCATCGCCAGCACTGCTCAACATGCCACCTGATTAATCTTTGTATGTGTTGTGTCCCTTTTACGTCCACTATCCTTCCCCCATTTATGCCCTATTCTTCCTTTTCTATGTACTCCTCACCGTCTTGTTTTATGCACCTGACCTCCCTGAAGGGTAGAGAAGGTGTTGAAGGGTAAGGAAGGTGGTGGAGGGTAGGGAAGGGGGTGGAGGGTAGGGAAGGTGGTGGAGGGTAGGGAAGGTGGTGGAGGGTAGGGAAGGTGGTGAAGGGTAGGGAAGGTGGTGGATGTAAGGAAGGTGGTGAAGGGTAGGGAAGGTGTTGGAGGGTAGGGAAGGTGGTGGAGGGTAGGGAAGGTGGTGAAGGGTAGGGAAGGTGGTAAGGGTAGGGAAGGGGGTGAAGGATAGGGAAGGGGGTGAAGGGTAGGGAAGGTGGTGAAGGATAGGGAAGATGGTGGAGGGTAGGGAAGGTGGTGAAGGGTAGGGAAGGGGGTGAAGGATAGGGAAGATGGTGGAGGGTAGGGAAGGTGGTGAAGGGTAGGGAAGGGGGTGAAGGATAGGGAAGATGGTGGAGGGTAGGGAAGGTGGTGAAGGGTAGGGAAGGGGGTGAAGGATAGGGAAGATGGTGGAGGGTAGGGAAGGTGGTGAAGGGTAGGGAAGGGGGTGAAGGATAGGGAAGATGGTGGAGGGTAGGGAAGGTGGTGAAGGGTAGGGAAGGGGGTGAAGGATAGGGAAGATGGTGGAGGGTAGGGAAGGTGGTGAAGGGTAGGGAAGGGGGTGAAGATTAGGGAAGATGGTGGAGGGTAGGGAAGGTGGTGAAGGGTAGGGAAGGGGGTGAAGGATAGGGAAGATGGATGAGGGTAGGGAAGGTGGTGAAGGGTAGGGAAGGGGGTGAAGGATAGGGAAGATGGTGGAGGGTAGGGAAGGTGGTGAAGGGTAGGGAAGGGGGTGAAGGATAGGGAAGATGGTGGAGGGTAGGGAAGGTGGTGAAGGGTAGGGAAGGGGGTGAAGGATAGGGAAGATGGTGGAGGGTAGGGAAGGTGGTGAAGGGTAGGGAAGGGGGTGAAGGATAGGGAAGATGGTGGAGGGTAGGGAAGGTGGTGAAGGGTAGGGAAAGGGATGAAGGGTAGGGAAGGGGGTGAAGGATAGGGAAGATGGTGGAGGGTAGGGAAGGGGGTGAAGGATAGGGAAGATGGTGGAGGGTAGGGAAGGTGGTGAAGGGTAGGGAAGGGGGTGAAGGATAGGGAAGATGGTGGAGGGTAGGGAAGGTGGTGAAGGGTAGGGAAAGGGATGAAGGGTAGGGAAGGGGGTGAAGGATAGGGAAGATGGTGGAGGGTAGGGAAGGTGGTGAAGGGTAGGGAAAGGGATGAAGGGTAGGGAAGGGGGTGAAGGATAGGGAAGATGGTGGAGGGTAGGGAAGGGGGTGAAGGGTAGGGAAAGGGATGAAGGGTAGGGAAGGGGGTGAAGGATAGGGAAGATGGTGAAGGATAGGGAAGATGGTGAAGGGTATGCCAAATAACAAGTCACTTTGAGAACTCTACGACCCGCGACCACACGACCATCAAGTACTGAGTGATGAGGCTGGTCGTGGGTAGTGAAGATGGCTACAGTAACGATGGTTGTGTGTGATAACGATGGTTACAGTGATGAAGATAGTGTGTGTGTGGTGAAGCAAGGGCCAACAGGCCTTCTGTAGTTTCCTGAAATTTTCCCGTTTTTATGATGAAATCTATGATAGTTGTGTGTATGTCTCTCTCACTACAGTAACTTGCAACCAATACAAAATTTTACCCGTAATAATTTATAGTCGTTGGTTTGGATAATGAAACATTCACATTACAATGCTTATTCTGTATTAATAGTTGACTGCTGAGAAAAATAATGCAGCAAGAGTTCAGAGGTGACGAGGTGAGGTGGTCAGGTCGCTGCTGGTCTGATGCCTTGAGGACTTTCTTGATCGTCTTGAAGACAGGTGGATCACCACCCGCGACCCTTGTAGCCCTTGTGGCCACCGTCATCCCTGTCGTCGTAGCGGTCGTCGTGGTCGTCGAAGTGGTCATCATGGTCGTCCCTGTGGTAGCCGTCGCGCCTGAAGCCCGTGGCGACGTGAGCCATCACCATAGCCAGCACCATCATCACCACCATCAGGTACCCGCGGAAACTCATCATGGTCTGTGGGAGCCAAGCACAGCTGGTCAACAACACACACACACAGGCGGGACCAAAGAGCCGAAGCTCAACCCCCCTGCAAGCACAACTAGGAAAGTATACAAGACACTGGGTCATGGAATACTATTCATAAGACCATTAGAAACACAAATGGAAATTGAAGAAGACCTATTGGCCCATACAAGGCAGTTCCTATTACATCCTCACAAACCCATTTATGCCTAAGAATCCACAAAGGGAGAAATGAAACGAAATTTCCAAGCGTTTTCGTGTTCTAACACAATTTCAATTATTATTCATGTCTATCCTACGCTCGAAACAATCCAGCGATCCCACAGCTATTATATATATATATACCCTGGTAATTTGTTTCACGAATTAAAAAAATTCTTTCCAAATAAGTGTTCACTCTGGTTTTTCCTGACTCTAAACTTCCTAATCTATTTAAACATGAGTTTTGAGTTCTGTATTGTTTCATTTATATTAAATTTATATTATATATATATATATATATATATACATATCCCCCATTCACCCATTTATATACTTAACCAATTTACGTACTCAACACAATGTGTACCGTAGAACAGAGTCCGATAGAACACTGCATAACACAAAGGGTCCCGAATCCATCAACACAGCGGATCCCGTAGAGCCTCACGCAATGTATCAGGTTGTAAACGAGGCTGTAATTGAGTTGCAAGTGAAGCAACAAGTAACTTGAATAAGGCCCCAAGTGGGCTGCTAGTACGACGGCTAGTGGGCTTGAAGTGTGCTGAAGATGAAGCTTCAAGCTGACTAGACAGACAGATGGAGCTAATTTTAATAGACGGGCATGAGCAACGTAGGAGGCAAACAGCGAGAAGAAGCCAAACATGAATGAACTTTAGAAGGGATTAACTTATAACTTCACATTGTCTTCGAAGCTTATAAACTCAAACTTTGAGATAATGAACTTAGTATAATCTCTCACTTTTAATTTTAATAAGTAATATACTTTTGAGCAGACTAAAGTGGAACGTATAGCCAAACGGCAAAAATAAACAAATAAGTAAATAAGTAAATAGCTTATCTTCGATCTACTTATATTGGTATGGGTACCACAAAGCTCTCGATGAGACTGACCTGCCATCTACAAGCTGGTGCCTATAGAAACCATAAGCAAAGTGTACATAACACAACACTCACTAGGAACATGCTAGCAGATAATACAAAAATCCTGTCATACACCACTGACCACTGAAGACTACAAATACTGGACGCTATTCTCATAACAGTAAAATAGACCCACCATAAATATACAGAGTAATAACTTGGGTACCTTGCCTACGCTCAGACCCAGACCTCACCATACAGCACCTTGCCTACGCTCAGACCCAGACCTCACCATACAGCACCTTGCCTACGCTCAGACCCAGACCTCACCATACAGCACCTTGCCTACGCTCAGACCCAGACCTCACCATACAGCACCTTGCCAACGCTCAGACCCAGACCTCACCATGCAGCACCTTGCCTACGCTCAGACCCAGACCTCACCATACAGCACCTTGCCTACGCTCAGACCCAGACCTCACCATACAGCACCTTGCCTACGCTCAGACCCAGACCTCACCATACAGCACCTTGCCTACGCTCAGACCCAGACCTCACCATACAGCACCTTGCCTACGCTCAGACCCAGACCTCACCATACAGCACCTTGCCTACGCTCAGACCCAGACCTCACCATACAGCATCAGACATATCTACCGAGTTCTTCCCACCCACCACCTTACCTATTGTTTGATTGGCTTCCATCCCCATTATTCTCCTATTTCTTCATCTATGTGTGATTACTTCACTTTATCCCCCACACAACTTCACCTCTTCAATATGTATATTTAAGATAACTTTGCACCTTGTGTATTTTCACGACCAAAGATCACATTCACTCCAAAACATCTACCACCTACGGGTTATTCATGCCCGTGCCACCTCTTGGGTGGCTTAATTTACATCAATCAATCAATCTTGTGCATTCATTCCTTGCATCTGAAGATGTTCCAGAGTGGAAGGAACCAGTAGAAACCTTCACTAATTACTAGAGTTCCTTTACAATGAATTTTGGTAACTAGATTGCTGGTCTTACTCCCGTGAGTAAGAGAAATAGAAACAAAGAAAGCTTATACTATAAGATCAACAACGCCAGCAATGCGTTCATATTTAACCAAATAAATAAATACAATTATATATATATATATATATATATATATATATATATATATATATATATATATATATATATATTTATATATATATATATGCCATTTATAGTTATATTATGATATATTACAGTTGTTGTCATTACAACTTACTACACTGTGTTTGACCAATATAGTCCGTTTGATTAACACTTCTGTACAAAAGTCCCGTCTAGGCAGAAGAAACTAACACGTTTATAATAATAATAATAATAATAATAATAATAATAATAATAATAATAATAATAATAATGTTCATAGAAATCACATTATCGTGATGTATCAACGAGACAATGAATAAGGTGTCATAAGGAGAGTTCGAACCCTCTCACCTGCTTGGGAGTACCAAGTGAATGGGTTCGAATCCTCCTGACGACTCCTACTGATTGTCTTAATAATAATCTTACCTGAAGACTGTGATAGGTGTGTGTGTGTGTGTGTCTGGGGTCCTGCAGGAGTGTTGATGGTGCAGGTCCTTGAAGGCTGGTCTTATATATACCCTCCCTCGCCCTACTCTTCTGGATTTCACTGGTTTTTGTCTCATCTCACCTCCTGTCCTGGGATTTTCCCGCTTCCTTTGTTTCTTGTCGCTACCTTCCTTTTTTTTTTTGGATCTTTTCTTTCTCGCCTTCCCCTTTTCCTCTATGTCTTGCTCCTTCTTCCTTATTCCTGGCACTTGTTAGCCTTACCTCCTGATATATTGGTTGTCTTCTCCCATGGTCTTCAGCTCTTTATATCTCATTCCTTACCATCCTCCGAAGACGACGACGACGACTCGCCCTGCAGCGTACTCACGTCCCAGCCCTCACCACCATCCTCCACTGCTTCTCCTCTACTCCATCCCAGACTGTACGCAACCTGTCCTCTTAAAAAGAACGTTGCTTTTGGCCGTTTGCCCGTATGGCCGAATTTGGACGTAATTTGAAAATGAAAAAAAAATGAAAATAAATTTGGGATTTTTTTTTTCAACAACAGTAAGTTAAGGGTCCTCTGATGGGTTAGGTGGGCAGGAAATTCTCATAAAGTTTCAAAACGTTATGAAAAACGTTAATTTAAAGTGTCCTCTCATAACCTCTGCGCGTAGGCCGGACGACTCAAATAGAAAACGGAATAGAACGTCACTTTTGTGAGTCGATTTCATTTCAAATTACGTCCAAATTTGGCCATAGCGGCGCATACGAGCGAAAAGTGACGTTATTTTTAAGAAGACGGGTTGCTCACAGGATCCTCCCCCACACTTCTCCACTCACTTATCCCAAACCTCCTCTATCGCTCTTCCTCACTTCTCTATCCCTTAATACATACATAAAGTGTTAGATGTGTCTTTTACATAGTGTCATTAATGTACATTCACAAAGGTGAAATGTAATTCTGATCAGCTTCCATATATACTTTATACCCATACATATACATACACACACACACATATACATACATATATACACACACACACATATACATACATATATACACACACACACATGCATTCACATACATTTGTCTCATTTACTCTGACAGGGTGAGGTGGCTGATAAAGAAACTAGTGTGCAGTTAAGCACTTAATCACTGAAGGTGATGAAGGTGCTTTTACAAGCTCAGGTTATATAGTTACATCATATATATACATTGTATGATTGATATATTACATGGTCAATCTTGAATACAAGTCCAATATATCATCAAGTGTTCCAGTACTCATATTGTAACTACAGAGTTCAGCATACCTTAGCCCAGGAGGGCGAAAGTCAGTCAGTATGGGACATTCTACAATATAATGTTCAAGAGAGTGCATGTTTTCTCTTTCACTAAGTTGACACATTGTGTACTCGACCATGTAAACAGATTGAAGACAAGGTGGAATTCTCATGCAAAACGACAAGGCAGTGTGTGAGGAACTCAACAAAGATTTTAGGAAATTTTTGAAAAAGAAGCAGAGTTGAGAGATGAAAGGCCAGAGGAAACACTGGATGTTGACAACAGTTACTGTAGCGGTTAGAAAACATCAGAATTAGATACAACAAAATCAACAGGACTAGACTTATTATCACCTTGACTACTGTAGGAGGCCGCAGAGATGCTTTATAATCCGATAAATGAAACTTTTCAGTAAAACATTTGAGACTGGAAACTTCTCATAATTTAAACAAAAGCGAGGCAAACGGAGTCGCAATATTGACAATAGGGAGAGAGACAGGAGGCACTAAGATACACACCATTGTCACGTGACAAGTATTCTGTGTTAAGCGCTGAGAAAAGCAATCAGGCTGAAGATACTTGGTCACTTGGAGAGGACAAACTGTGTAAGAAATGGGCAGCATGGATTTAGAAGGAGACAGTCGAGCGTTATCAACATGACAAACATCCATGACAAGGTCACTATAACACGACAGGAACAAGAACTAGGACTCTAGTTACTCAGTCCTCTAGAACTGGGTAGACCGTATTTTACCAGACTGTCAGAAAGTGTTTGATACAGTTCCTCATGAGAGGCTGGTAGTCAAGAGGGAGAACATGTTGGGATAACTGGGAAACCACTTAACTCGGCAAGGGAGTACCTCATGGATAGAACACAGTCATAGTAAAGATGAAGCTTCGAGTTGGCGGAAGGTAACAAGTGGAGTTCCTCAAGGGTCGGTCCTGGCACTCCTACTCTTCCTGATTCATGTGACTAACCTTCCCGCGGGTCATGTTAATGTTTACAGACGACGCATAGCTAATGAGGAATATAAGAAACGGTTAGGACAGAAGAAGAGTACAGGAGGACCTTGACAAACTGCAGGAGTGGGTAAACAAATGGTTGCTGGAATTCAATCCCAACAAGTGCAAGGTAATGAAAATAACAAAATGGGAAATTAGGCCAGAAGGTATTTATGCCACAAAGGAAGGAAGATACAGGAATCAGAGAGAGAAAATTATTTGGGAGTTGATATAATTCCAAAACTATTTCCAGACCCACAAATAAGCAAGAAAATAGATACATATAGTAGTAGTAGGCATCCACCAGTCTCAGGAGACTATGGAGTTGCGCTCAGGTTGTCGGTCTGGAGTGGCCTCACCAGGGCGCAAACCCAAGGTAGGTTGATACGGGGGAGAAGCTGTTACCCATGCAGCAGGTCCCCCCCCCCCCCCCTCTCCACGGCGCCGAAAGTCTCCATTGGAAAGGCAAACGCCAATACGATTGGTTCCAGCCCTGTCGCAGGAACTGTCAAAGCGAGGTTGAAGGCATAGGGATGCTGATAAACATTAGAACGTCGTTTAGGAACTTAAACCATGGATCTTTCAGACCAATTAATACAACCTTTGTCAGACCAATACTGAAATATGCAGCACCGGCCTGGAACCCACACCTCGTGAAGCATAAAACGAGAACAGAAAAACGTACAGAGGTGTCCAACGAGTTTAGTGTCAGAGCTCAGAGTGCTAAGCTGTGAGTATCAGGTAAAGGAACTGGACCTCACAACCCTAGGAGAAGAAACATTGGGGACATGATCGGAATGTACAAGATATTGAGTGGAAATTGACAAGGTGGACAAGTTGAGCCTCTTTAAAGTGAGAGAAAATAAAACTAAGGGTCATAAGTGGAAGTTGGAAACGAAAAATAAGTCGAAGAAATGTAAGAAAATAGGAAAATCCGAAGGAGGAGTGATGAGGGTTCGAATCTGTGCGAACAGATTCACGCACACGCTTTTAGCGACTAGACCACGTCATGGTAACAAGGATTGCAACCTGGAGTTCTACTGAACCCACGAGGGTTTTGTGAGGCTTCCACTGAACCCGGACCAAGATTGTCATACCATCCAACCCCCCAACCCCAAGCACTCTGGCTCTGTTATCTCATGTGTTCAGTAGAACTCCAGGTTGCAATTCTTATTACCATGTCGTGGTGTAGTGGCTAGAGCGTGTGCCTGGGAACACCCACCACACAGGTTCGATCCTTCATCACTGCTCCTACGGATTTTCTCATTGATGCTCTGCAGACGTGGAGTCACAATAACGTGGCTGAAATATGTTGACCAGACCACACACTAGAAAGTGAATAGATGACGACGTTTCGGTCCGTCCTGGACCATTCTCGTCGTCGTCCCTTCACTTCCTGGTGTGTGGTTTGGTCAACAAGTGATGCTCTGCGTAAGGAAATACTCGTCCCCTGTACAGGGAGGTCAACAAGCGGAATACACTGAACGGAGAAGTTGTAGGAGCCACCTCCACCTATAACTTTAAGACCAGACGCAACAAAGAATTCGAGCGGCAGAACAGCTACATTATAACGTAACGGGCACAACCACGCCAGCGGGCCGGGCAGAGAGAGCTGGACCCACTCCCTCGTAGTCTTGGGTAGTCACCGAATGGTAAGTACTATTCCATCCCCACCCCCCCACCCCCTTCTACACTCCCACATCTACCCCCTCCCCCCTTACCCCACCATCTTCCCCCACAAACTTCCCCAACTTCTCTACTTCCCTTTGCCTCACGCCATTCCTTCCCCACTTCCCATCCCAAATCCTTATCCTGATCCCTTCCAATGTGCTATATAGTCGTAAAGGCTTGGCGCTTTCCCCCCTTGATAATTCCCTCCCCTCCCTCCCATTTCCCTTCATCCTCACCCCACACGCCCCCTCCCCCCCCCTCACCCTCCCCCATCCCGGCACGTCCCCAAGCACCCTGCCCCAGGCACGAGGCCTGGGAAAAGCCAAGATTCACCCCATCTTGGGGGAATTTCATTGCCACACTTGTTTTTTCAGGCTTATGTGTGTCGATCATTGTGCTGTGGCCTTGGGGGAGGCTGGGAGAGATCTCCCTGGCCTTGGGGGAGGCTGGGAGAGATCTCCCTGGCCTTGGGGGAGGCTGAGAGAGATCTCCCTGGCCTTGGGGGAGGCTGAGAGAGATCTCCCTGGCCTTGGGGGAGGCTGAGAGAGATCTCCCTGGCCTTGGGGGAGGCTGGGAGAGATCTCCCTGGCCTTGGGGGAGGCTGGGAGAGATCTCCCTGGCCTTGGGGGAGACTGGGAGAGATCTCCCTGGCCTTGGGGGAGGCTGAGAGAGATCTCCCTGGCCTTGGGGGAGGCTGGGAGAGATCTCCCTGGCCTTGGGGGAGGCTGAGAGAGATTTCCCTGGCCTTGGGGGAGGCTGAGAGAGATCTCCCTGGCCTTGGGGGAGGCTGGGAGAGATCTCCCTGGCCTTGGGGAGACTGGGAGAGATCTCCCTGGCCTTGGGGGAGGCTGGGAGAGATCTCCCTGGCCTTGGGGGAGGCTGGGAGAGATCTCCCTGGCCTTGGGGGAGGCTGGGAGAGATCTCCCTGGCCTTGGGGGAGGCTGGGAGAGATCTCCCTGGCCTTGGGGGAGGCTGAGAGAGATCTCCCTGGCCTTGGGGGAGGCTGGGAGAGATCTCCCTGGCCTTGGGGGAGGCTGGGAGAGATCTCCCTGGCCTTGGGGGAGGCTGAGAGAGATCTCCCTGGCCTTGGGGGAGACTGGGAGAGATCTCCCTGGCCTTGGGGGAGGCTGAGAGAGATCTCCCTGGCCTTGGGGGAGGCTGAGAGAGATCTCCCTGGCCATGGGGGAGGCTGGGAGAGATCTCCCTGGCCTTGGGGGAGGCTGAGAGAGATCTCCCTGGCCTTGGGGGAGGCTGGGAGAGATCTCCCTGGCCTTGGGGGAGGCTGGGAGAGATCTCCCTGGCCTTGGGGGAGGCTGGGAGAGATCTCCCTGGCCTTGGGGGAGGCTGGTAGAGATCTCCCTGGCCATGGGGGAGGCTGGGAGAGATCTCCCTGGTCTTGGGGGAGGCTGAGAGAGATCTCCCTGGCCTTGGGGGAGGCTGGGAGAGATCTCCCTGGCCTTGGGGGAGGCTGGGAGATATCTCCCTGGCCTTGGGGGAGGCTGAGAGAGATCTCCCTGGCCTTGGGGGAGGCTGAGAGAGATCTCCCTGGCCATGGGGGAGGCTGGGAGAGATCTCCCTGGCCTTGGGGGAGGCTGGGAGAGATCTCCCTGGCCTTGGGGGAGGCTGAGAGAGATCTCCCTGGCCTTGGGGGAGGCTGAGAGAGATCTCCCTGGCCTTGGGGGAGGCTGAGAGAGATCTCCCTGGCCTTGGGGGAGGCTGAGAGAGATCTCCCTGGCCTTGGGGGAGGCTGGGAGAGATCTCCATGGTCTTGGGGGAGGCTGAGAGAGATCTCCCTGGCCTTGTGTGTTTCAAGTAGGTCTTATTACAGTGAGGTGGTGCTGGTGTTCACTGTCACATAGGACAGTGAGGTGGTGATGGTGTTCACTGTCACATAGGACAGTGAGGTGGTGATGGTGTTCACTGTCACACAGGATAGTGAGGTGGTGCTGGTGTTCACTGTCACACAGGATAGTGAGGTGGTGCTGGTGTTCACTGTCACACAGGATAGTGAGGTGGTGATGGTGTTCACTGTCACACAGGATAGTGAGGTGGTGCTGGTGTTCACTGTCACACAGGATAGTGAGGTGGTGATGGTGCTCACTGTCACACAGGATAGTGAGGTGGTGCTTGTGTTCACTGTCACACACACAAGACACTTGGTCTAAAGTGTCTTGTTCTTCAGTCTAAAGACTGAAGAACATATGTATTTCATGAGGTCACATTCTACTACATAATATACATGTTTTCAATGTACAAATTTGTAATTAAAACTTTCTATTGTTCACTGCCTCACATTTTAAAAGCATTTTAAAAGCACCGAATCACCTTCTGTGGTTGAGTGTTCAATAAACCCTTGAACTGTATGTTTAACACTTCTCTAACCCTGTCCATGGAGGACAGAAGAAAATGTATATATGCTGGTTAGCATTGTAAATGTGTGGCCACGTCTGTGGTAGAAAAAAAAAAAAAAAAAAAAAAAAAAAAAAAAAACCTGCCTCACAAGGCAGGGATGGATTCATGAGAGATGCAGCTTGATAACAAATAAATAAGTAACATTCTCGTTCTTCATTCTTTAAAATGGACAAGCAAATTTAGGATAAATTGGTTAGGATATCTTCCAATCTAACTGAGTTAATTAAATTATTACATAATTGAATAGATAATTGGCCAGGAGATGTAAAATCACATTCAACAATATAGTATTCTAGTGAATGCATTAAAGGTTTGTCACAGAGTTTACAATCTGAGTATTCTGGTAGTGGCTCAGCCTCACTAACCTGCCAGATGTGTCTATAGCCAAGGCGAATTCCTACAACGACTACATCACATTGCCTGGTCCGGTTACTGTGCTGACCATATAAATACCTATTATTACAAAAGTTGTCATAGCTTTTAATACTGCAGCTTTCAGGTCTCTGGCCATTTATTAATTTTTCTAAATCTGAAGTAGTCTCTTTAAATTGTATGTTTTTAATAACTGCGTTATGTGATAAAAAGTCATAATCCGTGTTCTCTTTCCTGCAAGCCTCATTGGGCAATCGATTTACTAAGTCGTGTTTTCCAACTCCATCATGGGATGGGATCCTCACAAAATGTTATACAAAAGTTATTATCATTGACAAAAATTCCATTCCATTTAATATTACAAGCTACTTCAGACATTAATTGAGACGGGTTATTTAACGACTGCAGAGTACTTTTAAGACTTAAAATACCATCCCACCCCTGTTGAGTTTAAGGTGCCCTACCTTATTATTATTATTATTATTATTATTATTATTATTATTATTATTATTATTATTATTATTATTATTATTATTATTATTATTATTAATAATAATAATAATAATAATAATAATAATAATTCATTGTGTCGGGAGACACAATGAATTCATTGAACCTTTTGACTCAGCTCGTGGAGTTCACAGTCTCTGGACGACTTGCCCAGTCGCTCAATCTCTGCATACTAGAAATATATGAAACATGATCATTTCACTTGTTTTTATATAAATGTAAATGCACAACGTGCTCTACCTGGGCCTAGTTGTACAACACCATCAGTAGATGCATCGAGTTCAGTCAGTTTGAAGTGGTGCATCATTGGACCATCGGAGATCGAACGCAGACCCGTGTAGGTAGCGAAGACGTCGCTGTATCGACCAGTCCAAGCTGACAGTCAAAGGAACGTTAAGATGCGGCAGACGCTAACCAGCTATTGCCATTATGTGATGACGTTCAATATATGACGTTCACACCATCGGAACGTGTTATATTTAAAATGCTCTTCGGTTCAGAGACGGTAGAGCAACGGTCTCACGTCACGCAGGTCGGCGTTCAATCCCCGATCGCCTAAGTGGTTGGGCACCATTTCTCCTCCCCCCCCCCCCCTTCCCCCGTCCCAGTCCAATCCCAAATTCTTATCCTGATCCCTTCTTTTCTCCTGATAGTTCCTTCAGTAGGCGAAGACTCCCATTTTTCATGCTTGTATTGTATCTACTGTATTACATCTACTGTATTGCTTGTAGTGCACTGATTATACCTACACGGAGACTTATACACTGTAGCTTATTGGTGTCGCCTCTCCTTGTCCCTCAGATAACTCGTAAATGATTGATTTACAAACCTTCAAAATTTTTAAGGATCTGAGTGTCCTTAATACCGACAGTATCTAAATGACTGTATAGAATGTCTTCAATTACTTCAATAACTATATATCCAGATATCGAGGTAGTTTGCGCGACGTTGCAATACAATAAATTCGTGTTTTAGCGTCTTCCTTCCTAAGGTTAATGTCTTAATGATCGTCTTAGTCGCCCTTCTGTCTCCAGTTGAGCTTGATATTTCCGAGTCTTCGACTGTGCAGCGTGACCAAGATTTTGTCTGACCAGCGTTGGACTAAGTCTATGTACTGACTTAGTCAAACTTATTGAATGATTGATGAAGATTAAGACCAGCGTTGGACTAAGTCTATGTACTGACTTAGTCAAACTTATTGAATGATTGATGAAGATTAAGACCAGCGTTGGACTAAGTCTATGTACTGACTTAGTCAAACTTATTGAATGATTGATGAAGATTAAGACCAGCGTTGGACTAAGTCTATGTACTGACTTAGTCAAACTTATTGAATGATTGATGAAGATTAAGCCACCCAAAAGGTGGCACGGGCATGAATAGCCCGTGAGTGATGGCCCTTTTGAGCCATTACCAGTATCAAGAGCTGATACTGGAGATCTGTGGAGGTGCGACTGCACCCTGCGTGACGGGAGATGTCTCCCGTGAGTCAAACTTAGTATAGTCAGACTTAGTATACTGAGCGTTTGACTAAGTCTGTGTATATTCGGGTGGTCAGTGCTCGACGTTGTTAAATAAGCCTTTTTTTTGTTAGCGTTGTTAATGCTGGTTAGACGTTCTTTTGTACCCCTTGCGTTCCTCCTCCTGTACCTGGGGGGGGGGGGGGGTAGCAGGCATGAGGGGGTTATGATCGACGCTACTCTAACAAGAGGGGGGTTTATTTGGTGGTTATAAACGAACTAACTTGTCCCTCACACACCACTGCTACAGTCCTACTGTACTAACTTGTTTAAGTCCCTCACGCCACTGTCTCTCTGACTACTGCTACAGTCCGCCTCAGATATCCTGTATTTTAACTATCAAGAGTTGTTTTATGTATGGCTTAATTCTGCCCAGTTTATGCAAAATTGACATACCCGTGAGATGGCTGCGACGCCCGCGAGATGGCTGCGACGCCCGCGAGATGGCTGCGACGCCTGTGAGATGGCTGCGACGCCCGTAAGATGGCTGCGACGTCCGCGAGATGGCTGCGACGCCCGCGAGATGGCTGCGACGCCCGTGAGATGGCTGCGACGCCTGTGAGATGGCTGCGACGCCCGTAAGATGGCTGCGACGCCCGCGAGATGGCTGCGACGCCCGTGAGATGGCTGCGACGCCCGTGAGATGGCTGCGACGCCCGTGAGATGGCTGCGACGCCCGTGAGATGGCTGCGACGCCCGTGAGATGGCTGCGACGCCCGTGAGATGGCTGCGACGCCCGCGAGATGGCTGCGACGCCCGTGAGATGGCTGCGACGCCCGCGAGATGGCTGCGACGCCCGTGAGATGGCTGCGACGCTCGTGAGATGGCTGCGACGCCCGCGAGATGGCTGCGACGCCCGTGAGATGGCTGCGACGCCCGCGAGATGGCTGCGACGCCCGTGAGATGGCTGCGACGCCCGCGAGATGGCTGCGACGCCCGTGAGATGGCTGCGACGCCCACGAGATGGCTGCGACGCCCGCGAGATGGCTGCGACGCCCGTGAGATGGCTGCGACGCCCGTGAGATGGCTGCGACGCCCGTGAGATGGCTGCGACGCCCATGAGATGGCTGCGACGCCCGTGAGATGGCTGCGACGCCCGTGAGATGGCTGCGACGCCCGCGAGATGGCTGCTTTCCCCACTGGAAGACTAGGTCGCCCGCTCCCGTTTTTGCATAGTCAGGTTTCGTAATGAGTGTTCAGTCAGCGCGTCCGGTTCCCCGCCCGTCGTCTAGACCGCTCCGAGGACCCGAGCAAGGGCGGGGTGCCGCTAACGGTGGGGGGGGGGGGTCCTGACGAAGGTGACGGCGCCGATTTAAGATGATGACGCTGTTGGAAGTCATGACGCAGGTGTAGCTGATGCAGACGCAGGTGATGACGCGGACGGAAGTGATGACGCATACGGAAGTGATGACGCAGACGTAGCTGACGCAGACGTAGCTGACGCAGACGTAGCTGACGCAGACGTAGCTGACGCAGACGGAGGTGATGATGCAGAAGAAAAAAGGACCTATAAAATTTGAAGAGAAAGCAGCGTGGAGGAGAGCAGGGAAGAATTAAAAAGAAAATAGAAAAAGAAAACAGCGAAAAGAGTTGTAGAAAAATACAATAGGAAATATTAGGAGTACAGGATAACAGTCATCAAGGAAATTATATTAAAACAAAAAAGATAAGGAAATTAATAATGAAGGATATATATATATATATATATATATATATATATATATATATATATATATATATATATATATATATTATATAATATGTGCGTTGCTGAGCCACAGCAACCCTTCCCTGTCCCCGCATCCTCCCCATCATTACCCCCTCCCCTGTCCCTTTGTCCTCCCCACCATCCTCCACTCCCCCATCCCCTCGTCCTCCCCACCATCCTCCACTCCCGTCTCCTCGTCCTACCCACCATCTCCCACTCCCTCATCTGATGCATTGTCAAATGATCTGATGTTCCCATCAGAAAATGGGAACATCAAATGATCTGATGTTCCCATCAGAAAATGGGAACGTCAAATGATCTGATGTTCCCATCACAGAAAAATAAGAACAACAATTAAAGAAACGAAATGAAAAACAATGAAAAAATAAAAAATAAACTATACTCACGAAATGAACGGTACAGTAAACAACACAGCTCAATTCCAACGCAATGTCACACAAAATAATGAAATCAAAATGAAAATAAACCTAAATCTATGAAAATTCCATTTATCAGTACAATCGGAAACATTGAAATGGAATCATAGCATATTTAGTATAGTGTGTGTTGCTCCTATGTGCAACAGATGGTGATGTTTAAAAAAAAAAAAACATGTTTTTACCTGTCACAGGTGTGGCATCTATATTTAGATTAGATTTTTTATTGAGTTATAGGTACATACATTGAAGATGAGTTACAAACATAATGTTGGATTTATAGATAGAGCTAGTACATACTATATCTAAAACCACTAATACGCGTAGCGTTTCAGGCAAACATTATGTATATAGTATGTATATACAAACACATACACATTCAAATGGAACGTTGTGTCAAAATTTCAAAGCAATCGGTAAAGAGGTTTCGATGATTTCCCTCACATGAAAATCACATGAAAAACTCAGTTAAAAAAAAAAACATGTTTTTTTTCCATCACAAACGTGACATCTGCGTACTATGTATATGTAAACCTGCTCGGATGCGATTGGAACGTTGTGTCAAAATTTCAAAGCAATCGGTGAAGAACTTTCGGAGATTAGCGATTTTGAACAAACGAACGTTTACATTTTTATTTATATAGATATATCCGGAGCATCCCTCTGTGCTCTTAAGAGGAAGGATGGTGGAGTCAGACCCATTGCCGTGGGTAACACACTTCGGCTCCTTGTTGCCAGGCCAGCTGTCAGAAACATTCGCACGGAAGCTGCAATGATGCCTCAACCCCATCAACTAGGTTTTGGTGTCCCCCATGGCTGTGAAGCAGCAGCTCATGCTACACGAGCCTATATTAAGCACCTCCAGGAAAATAAGGCATTAATTAAACTAGACTTTAAAAATGCTTTTATCCAGAAAAAAGGGGTGTGGTATTGGAAGCAGTTGGAACAAGCTTTCCTTCTCTACTTCCCTTCGTTTCAGCAGGGTACAGTAGGGAATCGACACTTGTTTGGGGAACATGAAGTTGTTTCCGCAGAAGGTGTCCAGCAGGGAGACCCACTTGCCCCTTTCCTTTTCTGCATGGCAGCTAAAGAGGTCACACGCAAGTTGACCAGCGAACTCAACATCTGGTTCCTGAACAATAGCACCCTGGCAGGGCAACCCGTTCTCGCACTTTCTTACAGTCAATATTGACTTATTAAATACGTGCATATGTGACATACTAAACATACTAGTTTACCTTGAAAAGCTTCATAGAAAACACCGACCTTACCTAACCTTCTTAGTATGTTAAGATAAGCATCTTATTGCTTCGTAATTACAATTATTACTTAACCTATACCTATAATAGGTTAAGTAATAATTGTAATTACGAAGCAATAAGATGCTTATCTTAACATACTAAGAAGGTTAGGTAAGGTCGGTGTTTTCTATGAAGCTTTTCATGGTAAACTAGTATGTTTAGTATGTCACATATGCACGTATTTAATAAGTCAATATTGACTATACGAAAGTGCGAGAATGGGTTGAGCAGGGACACAGGAGTCCCTGCTAGAAGATCTACAGCTGGTGAAATCTAAGGGAGAGGAATTAGGACTCACCCTAAACCCTTCAAGGTGTGAAATCATCTCATCTAACTAACCAATCATAGATGCAGTACGAACCGAGCTGCCAGGAGCACCAATGATCACTCTCACCAACAGTGTGCTGCTAGGGGCACCTCTGGGCTCAAGCGCCATTGAGGTAGTCCTTGAAGAAAAGCTGAACGACCTGAGGAAGACGGAGGAAAGAATAGGGGCTTTAGATGCCCACGATGCTGTGTACCTCCTCACAAGGTGCCTGGCTTTGCCCAGACTTACCTATTTCCTAAGGTGTGCCCTCTCCTTCGACAGCCCAAAATTAACAGAATATGACGCGCTCCTAAAATAAAAGCCATAAAAGTGCTAAACCTCTCTCTGCAAGATGACCAGTGGGACCAAGCAACGCTCCCAGTTAGACTCGGGGGTATAGGTATTCGCAAGGCGACACAGTTAGCATTGCCGGCTTTCTTATCCTCGATCAGTGCTACAGGTGAATTAGTGAATGAAATACTACCAGGATACCTAAGAGACTCCATTGAGATTAATGATCTCAAATTCGCGGACGGAGCTGGTCAGTGGGACACTCTTGCCAACTCTCACCCTCGACCAATTTTTTCCAAACGACGGCAAACAGGGCAAATGGGACAGCCCCATAGTGGAGAATATTGCCACAGCATTGCTGAAGGTAGCATCTGGAAAGGACAGATTGCGTCTCCTAGTTGTGCAAGCCCCCCATGCTGGGGATTTCCTGTTGGTTGTCCCTAATTCCGCCTTAGACACCTGCCTGGACCATCGGGTCTTAAGTATTGGTGTTGCCTTGTGCCTTGCCGCCCGTATCTCCACCGAGCACCGGTGTATTTGCGGTTATGCGCACACGGACCAATACGGCAGCCATGGTCTTATCTGTCGTAAGTCACCGGGAAAGATTGCCAGACATGAAGCAGTCAATGACATCAAGAGAAGTTTGGCTACAGCTGGGTGTCCAGCACAAAGGGAACCCCAGTTGTGCAGACCTGACAACAGTAACAAACGCCCAGATGGAGTCACCCTGCAGCCATGGAGGTATGGTAAACAGGTCGTATGGGGCTACACATGTGCATTTACCTTGGTTGATACATATCTACCTTGCAGTATAGCCGAGGGAGGTGGGACAGCCACCTTCAGGGAGACCCAGAAAACTAACAAGTACAGGGACCTAGAATGTTGCTACGGGATCGTGCCAATAGGCTCTGAGACTCTGGGCGCCTGGGCTAAATGTGCACTGAAGTTCCTAAAGGAGGTGGGTGAGGATCTCATTGGGAAAACGAAAGACTCAAGAGCAGCCAGTTTCCTGTTCCAGCGCCTCAGTGTCGCAGTTCAGAGGGGAAATGCGTGCTGTATCCTGGGTACGCACCCGACCCCCGAGGAGCTGGACGAGGTCTTCGAACACTGAGTGTTATATTGTTATATAAGTGTGTGTGTGTGTTCTCTATAATCTGTAGCAGCAATAAAATAAAATAAAACAAAAAATAATAACAAAAAGAATAGGGTTGGTAGGAGAGGAAAAGATTAAAGTGTTCAGTGAGAATCCCCAAGGTCTTCCCGGAATACTGTTTATTTTCTTCTTCGAGGATGTGGGTCCCTACAATTGCACCAGAGAGGTGATACCCTTTTATACCTTATATATATAAAAGGACTCTTATACCCTTATATTATAAGGGTATAAGACTCTTATACCCTTATATATATATATATATATATATATATATATATATATATATATATATATATATATATATATATATATATATATATATATATATATATATATATATATATATATATAAATCGCTGTTGATGGGGCCAAAATAGTATATTAATACCTGAAAGACTGGATAGTGAGGCATAACTTAGGCATATTTTACATTAGTATTACAAAGTCACTTGTATATAACCTCATCGCTAGATTCGACTATGCTAATTTTCAATATTACGTCTAAGGTCTGATGTTACTCCGGTCTCAAATGTATTTACAATAGTTTACCTTGGAAAATTTTCGTGTGAATATTTATATTATATTTTCTTTATTAACCTTATAGAAGAAAACCATTTTGTAACATGGTAGACTGTATTATATATAACTTTAATTTTAAATTGAAATTGTATTTAATATATTTAAGTACAATTTCGATTCCCAGCCGGGAATCGAACCCGGGACCTAGGAATACGACCCCCGAGTGCTGTCCACTCTGCCGAGAGGCTCCTCTGTGTGTGTGTTTGTCTGTGTCTGCGTATTCACCTGGTTATGCTTGCGGGGGTTGAGCTCTGCACTTTTGGCCCGCCTCTCAACTGTCAATCAATCAATTGTTTCTAACTACTTTTTTCACACACACACACACACACACACACACACACACACACACACACACACACACACACACACACACACACACACACACACACACACACACACACACACACACACACACACACACACACACACACACACACACACACACACACACACACACACACACACACACACACACACACACACACACACACACACACACACACACACACACACACACACACACACACACACACACACACACACACACACACACACACACACACACACACACACACACACACACACACACACACACACACACACACACACACACACACACACACACACACACACACACACACACACACACACACACACACACACACACACACACACACACACACACACACACACACACACACACACACACACACACACACACACACACACACACACACACACACACACACACACACACACACACACACACACACACACACACACACACACACACACACACACACACACACACACACACACACACACACACACACACACACACACACACACACACACACACACACACACACACACACACACACACACACACACACACACACACACACACACACACACACACACACACACACACACACACACACACACACACACACACACACACACACACACACACACACACACACACACACACACACACACACACACACACACACACACACACACACACACACACACACACACACACACACACACACACACACACACACACACACACACACACACACACACACACACACACACACACACACACACACACACACACACACACACACACACACACACACACACACACACACACACACACACACACACACACACACACACACACACCAGTGTGTGACCTCACCAGTGATGAGGTCAAAAGGTGTCTGCTGGAGCTAGATGTGACAAAGGCTGTTGGGCCTGATAGAATCTCACCATGGATACTAAAGGAAGGTGCAGAAGCACTAAGTGTGCCACTCTCTATGGTGTATAACAGGTCACTGGAAACAGGAGACTTACCAGAAAGTTGGAAGACAGCTAACGTGGTCCCAATATACAAAAAGGGTGACAGGCAAGAGGCACTGAATTACAGGCCAGTTTCCTTAACTTGTATACCATGCAAGGTGCTGGAGAAGATCGTGAGGAAAAGGCTCGTAGAGCATCTGGAGGGAAATAACTTTGTAACGCACCACCAACATGGGTTCAGAGATGGTAAATCGTGCCTCACAGGGTTAATAGAATTTTATGACCAGGCAACGAAAATTAGGCAGGAAAGAGAAGGGTGGGCCGACTGCATTTTCCTGGATTGCCAAAAAGCCTTCGACACAGTACCCCATAAAAGGCTGTTTAAAAAGTTGGAGCAACAGGCAGGAGTAAAAGGGAAGGTGCTCCAGTGGATAAGGGAGTACTTAAGCAACAGGAAACAGCGAGTAACGGTGAGGGGGAATAATAATAATAATAATAATAATAATTTTTATTTAGGCAAAGGTACATACATAAAGAGATTTTACAAAGTTTGTTGGCTTTATAGATAGAGCTAGTACATACAATGCCTAAAGCCACTATTACGCAAAGCGTTTCGGGCAGGAAAAAACACTACTGACTAAAGCTTAAAACTAATGGGTAAAAAGAAAAAAATGCGTTGAGTACAAATAAAAATAGAGGTAAAAGAGGGGGGGAACATTGTTGAAAAAACAGCACAAATACAATTATAAATTATTACAGAAAATTACATTAAAACAGCGTTGATTTGTAAAAAAAAAAAAAAAAAAAAAAACATACATGGGTTGACAATAGAAGGGTAAGGTAGGTTACATGGAATTTATTAGGTATAGCTTCGTTTTTAACTTAAACTGGTTGAGAGAGGTACTGTCTTTAACATGGTTGGGAAGGTCATTCCACATCCTGGGCCCCTTGATTTGTAGAGCATTTCTGGTTTGATTAAGTCGTACTCTAGGAATATCAAAACTGTATTTATTTCTGGTGTGGTGCTCATGGGTTCTGTTACAACCTTCTATGAAGCTTTTGAGATCAGGATTGGCATTACAATTTAGCGTTTTGTATATGTATAATACACATGAGTGAATGTGCAGTGACTTAATGTCTAACATATTCAGAGATTTGAGTAGGGGTACCGAGTGATGTCTGGGGCCAGAGTTGGATATTGTCCTAATAGCAGCTTTGTGTTGAGTAATTAGAGGACGTAAGTGATTTTGGGTAGTAGAGCCCCAAGCACAAATACCATAGTTGAGATATGGATAGATAAGGGAGTAATAGAGAGTCACCAGGGCAGGGCGTGGTACATAATATCTGATCTTAGAAAGAATGCCCACAGTTTTTGAAACTTTTTTTGATATGTTTAGAATGTGTCCCTGGAAATTCAGCTTGTGGTCAATGAGAATGCCAAGGAAGACATCAGAGTGGCGAGATGTCACCAGCGGAGTCCCACAGGGCTCAGTACTTGGACCCATCCTGTTTCTAATATATGTGAACGATCTTCCAGAGGGTATAGACTCATTCCTCTCGATGTTTGCTGATGATGCAAAAATTATGAGAAGAATCAAGACGGATGAAGATAGACAGAGACTACAGGATGACCTGGATAAACTGGAGGAATGGTCTAGAAAATGGCTGCTGAAGTTCAACTCTGGAAAGTGTAAGGTGATGAAATTAGGCGAAGGGAGCAGGAGGCTGAACACAAGGTATCATCTGGGAGGGGAAATCCTGCAAGAATCAAATAGAGAGAAGGATCTGGGGGTTGATATCACACCGAACCTGTCCCCAGAGGCCCACATCAAAAGAATATCATCAGCGGCATATGCTAGACTGGCCAACATAAGAACTGCCTTCAGAAACTTGTGTAAGGAATCTTTCAGAACCCTGTATACCACTTATGTAAGACCAATCCTGGAGTATGCAGCTCCAGCCTGGAGTCCATACCTAGTTAAACACAAGACAAAGTTAGAGAAGATTCAGCGGTATGCCACCAGGCTCGTCCCGGAACTGAGAGGATTGAGCTACGAGGAAAGGCTAAAGGAGCTGAACCTCACATCCCTGGAAAACAGAAGAGTAAGGGGAGACATGATAACCACCTACAAAATTCTCAGGGGAATTGACAGGGTGGACAAAGACAAACTCTTCAGCACGGGTGGGACACGAACAAGGGGACACAGGTGGAAACTTAGTACCCAGATGAGCCACAGAGACGTTAGAAAGAATTTTTTCAGTGTCAGAGTAGTTAATAAATGGAATGTACTAGGAAGTGATGTGGTGGAGGCTGACTCCATACACAGTTTCAAATGTAGGTATGATAGAGCCCAGTAGGCTCAGGAATCTGTACACCAGTTGATTGACAGTTGAGAGGCGGGACCAAAGAGCCAAAGCTCAACCCCCGCAAGCACAATTAGGTGAGTACAATTAGGTGAGTACACACACACACACACACACACACACACACACACACACACACACACACACACACACACACACACACACACACACACACACACACACACACACACACACACACACACACACACACACACAGGAAGCAGCCCGTAACAGCTACCTAACTCCAAGGTACCTATCTACTGCTAGGTAAAAGGGGCATCAAGGTGAAAGAAACTCTGCCCATTTTTGTTTCTCGCCGGCGCCGGTAATCGAACCCGGGCCTCAGGATTACGTGTCCGGCGTGCTATCCACACAGCCACCGGCCCCATATGTGGCCCCGTATGTGGCCGTAATTGAAATCGAAATTGAAATTGAAAAAAGTTTATTGAGGTAAAATACACACAAAGGGATGAGGTAGCTCAAGCTATTCTCACCCCGTTCAGTACATCGTGTTAATACATACATAGATACACATCACAAGCAATAAACATATTACCGAACATTCTGAGAGATAAACATATACTTTTCCGCTCACTTATTTGCACTTGTGGAGGTTGAGCTTTGGCTCTTTGGTCTCGCCTCTCAACTGTCAATCAACTGGTGTACAGATTCCTGAGCCTACTGGGCTCTATCATATCTACATTTAAAACTGTGTATGGAGTCAGCCTCCACCACATCACTGCCTAGTGCATTCTACCTGTTAACTACTCTGACACTGAAAAAGTTCTCTCTAATTTTCTAGTGATCATGTCTCCCCTTACTCTTCTGTCTTCCAGTGTCGTGAGGTGCATTTCCCGCAGCCTTTCCTCGTAACTCATGCCTCTTAGTTCTGGGACTAGTCTATTGGCATACCTTTGGACTTTTTCCAGCTTCGTCTTGTGCTTGACAAGGTACGGGCTCCATGCTGGGGCCGCATACTCCAGGATTGGTCTTACGTATGTGGTATACAAGATTCTGCATGATTCCTTACACAGGTTCCTGAAGACTGATCTGATGTTAGCCAGCCTCGCATGTGCCGTAGACGTAATTCTTTTTATGGGTGCTTCAGGAGACAGGTTTGGTGTGATATCAACTCCTAGATCTTTCTCTTTATCCGTTTCATGAAGTACTTGAGTTTTAAATAACTCAAGATAACTTCATCTCCTATTCTGTATCATGTGTCTGGCCTCCTGTTTCCTCCGCCTAGTTTCATTACTTTGCATTTACTCGGGTTGAACTTTAGCAGCCATTTGTTGGACCATTCATTCAGTCTGTCTAGGTCATCTTGTACCCTCCTACTATCATCCTCTGTTTCAATCCTCATAATTTTTGCATCATCTGCAAACAGTGAGAGAAACGAGTCTATACCCTCTGGAAAATCATTTACATATATCAGAAACAGTATAGGTCCAAGGACTGACCCCTGCGGGATTCCACTTGTCGTCTCGCCAATCTGAGACCTCACCCCTCACAGTGGCTCGCTGACTTCTGTTGTTTAGGTACTCCCTTATCCAATGGAGTGCCTTCCCGTTCACTCCAGCCTCTATCTCCGGCTTTTTCACTAGTCTCTTGGGTGGTACTGGGTCAAAGGCTTTCTTGCAATCGAAAAATATGCTGTCTGCCCACCCCTCTCTTTCTTGCCTGACTTTTCCTGCCTGGTCATAGAATTCAATTAACCCTGTGAGGCAGGACTTGCCATCCCTGAACCCATGTTGATGCTGTGTTACAAAGTTCTTTCGCTCCAGATGTTCCACTTTCTTTTTTCACGCAATCTTCTCCATCAGCTTGCATGGTGTGAAAATTAGGGACACTGGCCTGTAGTTCAATGCCTCTTGTCTATCCCCCTTCTTGTATATCGGGACTACATTAGCCGCTTTCCAAATTCCTGGCAGTTCCGCTGTTGCCAGTGATTTGTTATACACTATGGAGAGTGGCAGGCACAGTGCTTCAGCTCCTTCCTTTAGTATCCAAGAGGAGATTCCATCTGGGCCTGTAGCCTTTGTCACATTCAACTCTAGTAAAAGCTTCCTTACTTTCCCACTGGTAATCTCAAACTCTTCTAGTGGTTCCTGGTTAACTATTCCCTCTCTTATCTCTGGTAATTTCTCCTTGCTCTAAAGTGAAGACCTCCTGGAATTTCTTATTCAGTTACTCGCACACTTCCTTGTCGTTTGTAGTGAAAACGTCTGCACCTTATCCTTAATTTCATTACCTGTTCCTTTACGGTTGTTTTTCTCCTGATGTGGCTGTGCAGCAATTTAGGCTGAGTCTTTGCCTTGCTTGCGATGTCTTTTTCGTATTGTCTTTCTGCTTCTCTTCTCAACCTGACACATTCAATCCTGGCATTCTGGTATCTTTCTCTGCTCTTAAGTGTCCTGTTATTTCTATTGTTTCTCCATGCCCTTTTACTTTGCTGCTTAGCTAGCCTACATCTCTGATTAAACCATGGGTTTCTCATCTTCATTTCATTGTTTTCATTTTGGACTGGGACAAACTTGTTTGCTGCTTCCTTGCACTTCTGCGTGATGTAGTCCATCATGTCTTGGGCCATCTTTCCCCCTGAGCTCTGTTTCCCATGTTATATCTGTTAGGAATTTTCTTATCTCCTCATAGTTTCCCTTTCGGAATGCCAGCCTTTTGTTTTCAGTACCCCTCCTCGAGTTCAATAACCCTTCTTCAACCAGATAGTGAAACACCAGTACACTGTGGTCGCTCATTTCTATTGGGGCATCAAAACCTATTTCCCTTATGTTGGAGTCGTTTAGAGTGAAGACTGAGTCGAGTCTCATTGGTTCATCGGTTCCTCTCGTCCTTGTGGGTTCCCTGACATGCTGGCTTAAGAAGTTTCTTGTCGTCACCTCCATTAGTTTGGCTCTCCACGTATCCTCGCCTCCATGGGGTTCCTTGTTCTTCCAGTCTATCCTTCCGTGATTGATGTCGCCCATGATGAGCAGATGGGATCTATTTCTACAGGCAGCAGAGTCTGCCCTCTCAATTATAGTGTTAACTGCCATGTTGTTTCTGTCATACTCTTGTCTGGGTCTTCTGTCATTTGGAGGAGGGTTGTATATCACTGCTACTGAATCCCTCGCAGCCCAGGATAACCATCTCCTTGAAACTCCATTCTTTTCTCATTAGTAGGGCCAATCCACCTCCTCCGCTTCCTTCCCTCTCTTTCCTTATTACATCTGGGTTCACTTCTTGTTATCTTTCCCTTAGTTCAATTGCCTTGCTTATGATCCCAACTGTGTTCGAGTACATCACCCTGAAACTGACTCTCTTCTGTCCTTTCTCAGATCCTATTGCTTTCCCTGAAGCAGGGAAACAGGGAGAGACTGGGATATGGGGGGGGGGGGCTATTAAGGGGGACCTGGGGAGAACTGGGGTGTGCGGGGGCTGGGAGGATCTTTTGCAGGGAGGGTTGGGGAGGTAGTTGGGGTGTTAGTTGGGGTGGTAGTTGGGGAGGTAGTTGGGGAGGTAGTTGGGGGTGGTAGTTGGGGTGGTAGTTGGGATGGACGTTGGGGTGGTAGTTGGGGTGGTAGTTGGGGAGGTAGTTGGGGTGGTAGTTGGGTTGGTAGTTGGGATGGACGTTGGGGTGGTAGTTGGGGAGATATTTGGGGAGGTAGTTGGGGAGATATTTGGGGAGGTAGTTGGGGTGGTAGTTGGGGAGGTAGTTGGGGTGGTAGTTGGGGTGGTAGTTGGGGAGGTAGTTGAGGTGGTAGTTGGGGAGGTAGTTGGGGTGGTAGTTGGGGTGGTAGTTGGGATGGTAGTTGGGGTGGTAGTTGGGGTGGTAGTTGGGGTGGTAGTTGGGGAGGTAGTTGGGGTGGTAGTTGGGGTGGTAGTTGGGGTGGTAGTTGGGGTGGTAGTTGGGGAGGTAGTTGGGGTGGTAGTTGGGGAGGTAGTTGGGGTGGTAGTTGGGGTGGTAGTTGGGATGGTAGTTGGGGTGGTAGTTGGGGTGGTAGTTGGGGTGGTAGTTGGGGAGGTAGTTGGGGTGGTAGTTGGGGTGGTAGTTGGGGTGGTAGTTGGGTTGGTAGTTGGGGTGGGAGTTGGGGAGGTAGTTGAGGTGATAGTGGGGGTGGTAGTTGGGGAGGTAGTTGAGGTGATAGTCGGGGTGGTAGTTGAGGTGGTAGTTGGGGTGTTAGTCGGGGTGATAGTTGGGGTGGTAGTCGGGGTGGTAGTCGGGGGTGGTAGTTGAGATCGGGTTATTGTAGGAGGATGCAGATGGTACAGAAAAGGGTGGAGAATTATTATTATTATATTAATTAAGGAGCCTCTACCCACCTTGTGAGTGCCTACAGTGCCGTACTTGTGCCACCTTCAGTGGGACAAGGAAACCATGGCAGACTGGTTGCTATGGAAGGAGGAGGAGGCAGCTGTGTGCAGGGTGGGGCGGGGAAGTTGTGGGGGGGAAGGTGGGATGTTGTGTAGCGGGGGGTGGGGGGGAAGATTGAAGGGAATGGGGGACGTTCTGGGGAGGGGTTGTGGTTGTGGGGGGGGGGTGGAGGTGGTCGTCTGGGCCACATGATTCGCAGATTTCTCGTGTGTACACAAACGCCCTCCCGCGCCAGCACTGGCAGACCCACACGACCAGAATCGTGCAAAAACAGGTTGGTCAAGAGACGACCTATTAGGAGAGACTAAGAACGACCCATCAGGACGACCTATAAGTGGATAGGACTGGTCTATTGGCGTAGACACTAGATGACACGACATGAGTATAGTCTAGAAACTCATATGGGGGCTATGACGGACGCAAGAAAGAAATTTTTTCAGTACTTACGGCATGTATAGTTTCAAGAAAAGGTGGCGGGGAGAAGATGAGGGGGGTGTTATTACAGTAGGCGACCTGTGACTGAAAGGTGGTGCCCAGGAGCTGAATTTTCTGCACACACACACACACACACACACACACACACACACACACACACACACACACACACACAGACACACACACACACACACACACACACACACACACACACACACACACACACACACACACACACACACACACACACACACACACACACACACACACACACACACACACACACACACACAGACACACACACACACACACACACACACACACACACACACACACACACACACACACACACACACACACACACACACACACACACACACACACACGCGCGCACACACACACACACACACACGCCTCCACCACATCACTTAAGGAAGTGATGTGGTGGAGGCTGACTCCATACACAGTTTCAAGTGTAGATACGATTGAGCCCAATAGGCTCAGGAATCTGTACACCTGTTGATTGACGGTTGAGAGGCGGGACCAAAGAGCCAGAGCTCAACCCCCGCAAACACAACTAGGTGAGTACAACTAGTTGAGTACACACACACACACACACACACACACACACACACACACACACACACACACACACACACACACACACACAATAGTAACAGGAATTGATAAAATCGACAGGGAAGATTTCCTGAGAACTTCAAGAACAAGAGGTCATAGATTAGCTAAACACAGATGCCGAAAAAATATAAGAAAATTCACTTTCGCAAACAGAGTGGTAGACGGTTGGAACAAGTTAGGTGAGAAGGTGGTGGAGGCCAAGACCGTCAGTAATTTCAAAGCGTTATATGACAAAGAGTGCTTGGAAGACGGGACACCACGAGCGTAGCTCTCATCCTGTAACTACACTTAGGTAATTACACTTAGGTAATCACACACACACGGGTTGGGAAGAATTACTACTGGACCTTATCCCAGACAAGTGCAAAGTTATGATGAAAGGAACAGGAAAAGGCAGGAAAACTAGTACATAAAGAGTGATCTGCTGTCACCAGCCACCTACCCTACCCTAACCTAACACATCTAACCTAACCTAACCTAACCTACCCTAACCTAACCTAACCTAACCTAACCTAACCTAACCTACCCTACCCTACCCTAACCTAACCCATCTAACCTAACCTAACCTTCCCTACCCTACCCTAACCTAACCTAACCTAACCTAACCCATCTAACCTAACCTAACCTAACCTATCCTAACCTAACCCATCTAACCTAACCTAACCTACCCTACCCTACCCTATCCTAACCCATCTAACCTAACCTACCCTACCCTATCCTAACCCATCTAACCTAACCTACCCTACCCTATCCTAACCCATCTAACCTAACCTAACCTACCCTGCCCTATCCTAACCCATCTAACCTAACCTAACCTACCCTACCCTATCCTAACCCATCTAACCTAACCTAACCTACCCTACCCTATCCTAACCCATCTAACCTAACCTAACTTAACCTAACCACGAGGATATTAGAGATAATCTCGCCAGGAATTAAAACAACGCCAACAGGCTGCTTAATCACTGAACTCCAAAATTAAAAAGTTGAAATTTTTGCGGTGACAGTTCAAGGGAGGGGGGGGGAGAGCCTTGACCCTGTACAGTAGGAGACTGACTGAACCTTAACACACACACACAACCCACACTCTCAAAGTCAACCCCACCCCCCTCCCTCCCCCCCTACCCTCCTCTCCCCTCCCCCCCTAACATCCTCTCCCCTCCCCCCCCCTACCCTCCTCTCCCCTCCCCCCCCCTACCCTCCTCTCCCCTCCCCCCCCCTCCCCCACTCCACCTATTTCCCCCCCCCCCTTCTTCAGGACCAGCTTGGTGATCGGTGTGGTCACTCGGCCTGGTGGCTGAGTGGACAGCGCTCGGGATTCGTAATCCTAGTGTTCGGGGGATTAATCCCCGGCGAAGGCGGAAACAAATAGGTAGAGTTTGTTTCACCCTGATGCTCCTGTTCACCTAGCAGTAAATAGGTACCTGGGAGTTAGTCAGCTCTTACGGGCTGCTTCCTGCGGGGAAGGGGTGGAAAAAAATTGATTGTAAATGGAATGCACTAGGAAGTTTCATGTGGTGGAGGCTGACTCCATACACAGTTTCAAATGTAGATATGATAGAGCTCGAGAAGCTCCGGAATCTGCACACCAGTAGATTGACAGTTGAGAGGCGGGACCAAAGAGCCAAAGCTCAACTCCCGCAAGCACAACTAGGTGAGTACAACTAGGGGAGTACACACACACTGTTCCTCACGAGCGACTTCAATACAAACTCGAAAAACAGGCTGGAGGTGTATCTTGTAATGTAATAAAGTGGGTGAAGGAGCACCTTTCAGGAAGAAAGCGGAGTCATAGTTATGGAGAGCTATCATAAAAAGGAAAGGTAACGAGTGGAGTACCTCAGGAATAGGTACTCGGGGCCCCATCCTCTTTCTAGTATAGACAAGCGATCTAACAGAGGAAGTAAGCTCATTCTTACCCATGTTTGTTGATGACGCTAAACTAATCAGGCAAAACAGAACTGACGAGGACTTCAGTACATTATATAATGAACTACACAATCCCCAGACATGGTCTGAGAAATGGCTACTAGTCTTTACCCCTGAAAAATGCAAGGTTATGAGGGTAGACGTTGGAGCAAGAAGACCTCACATACAGTACAAGATGAAGGGAAGACGTCTTCCAGCTTCTGAAAAGGAGAAAAACTTAGGAGTGGATATAACTAGGGATCTAACAGCAGATTAACACATTCATCTGACTATCAAAAACAGCAGACGCCATACTGTACTGGCAACCGTCCCGTCATCCTTCAGCAACTTGGACTAAGAGGTTATCTTGAGGTTATCTTGAGATGATTTCGGGGCTTTTAGTGTCCCCGCGGCCCGGTCCTCGACCAGCCCTCCACCCCCAGAAAGCAGCCCGTGACAGCTGGCTAACACCCAGGTACCTATTTTACTGCTAGGTAACAGGGGCATAGGGTGAAAGAAACTCTGCCCATTGTTTCTCGCCGGCGCCTGGGATCGAACCCTGGACCACAGGATCACAAGCCCAGCGTGCTGTCCGCTCGGCCGACCGGCTCCCGAGCGGCCTTCCGAGGCCTTCCGAGCGCTGTCTACATCCCTTGTGTGACCTGTTAATGAGTACGCTGCCCCGGCATGGAACCCCCTACCTTAATAACCACAAAACAAGACAAGAAAAGGTAAACAAATATATGTAACAAGGTCCTTTCCTGAGCTAAGGCCACTGAGCTATAAAGTAAGTCTGAGGGAACTTAAGGAACAGTTATTAAATTAAGGAACAGTAGAACGAGAGGACGTAATTGGAAACACGACACAGATGAGTCACAGGGCTGTCAGGAAAAAAATTTCCTGGTTTAAGAGTCGTAAATTGGCTTCGACAGCTGTCGAAGCCAATTCTATACACAGCTTTATATGTAAATCTGATAAGGAAAAATCAGCGAAAAGAGTCAGTGCATTGAACTAATGTTGACCAAACCACAAACTAGAAAGTGAAGGGACGACGACGTTTCGGTCCGTCCTTTCACTTTCGGTCCATTCTCAAGTCGATTCAGTCGATTGAGAGTCGAATCAAATCGATTCTGCCCGAAACGCTTTGCGTAATAGTGGCTTTAGGCATTGTATGTACTAGCTCTATCTATAAATTCATTAATATCTGTATCACCTCTTGTATGTATGTACTTTACCTAAATAAACATTTGAATTTTGAATTTGAATTTTTTGAAATTTTGAATTGTCACAATCGACTTGAGGAGGGTCCAGGACGGACCGAAACATCGTCGTCCCTTCACTTTCTAGTGCGTCGTTTGGTCAACATATTTCAGCCACGTTATTGTGACTCCTCGTCTGCATTGAACTAATGATAGTCGAAAGGCGGCGAGGCTTAAGAGCAGGTGCTCAACCTTGCAAACTCAACTAAGTGAGTATATACAACTAGGTGAGTACACGAAGCATCCTGGATGAGTAACTCTTCAGAGTGATTCATCTATTTTTTTGTCCACAAATGATGACGTTAAGAAACAAAAAGCATATATAACATTATTTTTCTTACTGAGGAAAGGTAGCCGGAGTCTCCAGCTCAGCTCCAAGACTAATAACGGACAGAACATTCTACTGGCAACGGGGGAGAACATTCTACTGACAACGAGGGAGAACATTCTACTGACAACGGGGGAGAACATTCATACTGACAACGGGGGAGAACATTCTACTGACAACGGGGGAGAACATTCTACTGACAACGGGGGAGAACATTCTACTGACAACGGGGGAGAACATTGTACTGACAACGGGGGAGAACATTCTACTGACAACGGGGGAGAACATTATACTGACAACGGGGGAGAACATTATACTGACAACGGGGGAGAACATTATACTGACAACGGGGGAGAACATTATACTGACAACGGGGGAGAACATTATACTGACAACGGGCGAGAACATTATACTGACAACGGGGGAGAACATTTTACTGACAACGGGGGAGAACATTCTACTGACAACGGGGGAGAACATTCTACTGACAACGGGGGAGAACATTCTACTGACAACGGGGGAGAACATTCTACTGACAACGGGGGAGAACATTCTACTGACAACGGGGGAGAACATTCTACTGCCAACGGGGGAGAACATTCTACTGACAACGGGGGAGAACATTCTACTGACAACGGGGGAGAACATTCTACTGACAACGGGGGAGAACATTATACTGACAACGGGGGAGAACATTCTACTGACAACGGGGGAGAACATTCTACTGACAACGGGGGAGAACATTCTACTGACAACGGGGGGAACATTCTACTGACAACGGGCGAGAACATTATACTGACAACGGGGGAGAACATTCTACTGACAACGGGGGAGAACATTCTACTGACAACGGGGGAGAACATTCTACTGACAACGGGGGAGAACATTATACTGACAACGGGGGAGAACATTATACTGACAACGGGCGAGAACATTATACTGACAACGGGGGAGAACATTGTACTGACAACGGGGGAGAACATTGTACTGACAACGGGGGAGAAAATTCTACTGACAACGGGGGAGAACATTATATTGACAACGGGGGAGAACATTCTACTGACAACGGGGGAGAACATTCTACTGACAACGGGGGAGAACATTCTACTGCCAACGGGGGACAACATTATACTGACAACGGGCGAGAACATTATACTGACAACGGGGGAGAACATTCTACTGACAACGGGCGAGAACATTATACTGACAACGGGCGAGAACATTATACTGACAACGGGGGAGAACATTATACTGACAACGGGGGAGAACATTCTACTGACAACGGGGGAGAACATTCTACTGACAACGGGGGAGAACATTATACTGACAACGGGGGAGAACATTGTACTGACAACGGGGGAGAACATTCTACTGACAACGGGCGAGAACATTATACTGACAACGGGGGAAAACATTCTACTGACAACGGGGGAGAACATTCTACTGACAACGGGCGAGAACATTATACTGACAACGGGAGAGAACATTATACTGACAACGGGCGAGAACATTATACTGACAACGGGGGAGAACATTCTACTGACAACGGGGGAGAACATTCTACTGACAACGGGGGAGAACATTCTACTGACAACGGGGGAGAACATTCTACTGACAACGGGGGAGAACATTATACTGACAACGGGCGAGAACATTATACTGACAACGGGGGAGAACATTCTACTGACAACGGGGGAGAACATTCTACTGCCAACGGGGGAGAACATTCTACTGCCAACGGGGGAGAACATTCTACTGACAACGGGCGAGAACATTATACTGACAACGGGCGAGAACATTATACTGACAACGGGGGAGAACATTCTACTGACAACGGGGCAGAACATTCTACTGACAACGGGGAAGAACATTCTACTGACAACGGGTGAGAACATTATACTGACAACGGGCGAGAACATTATACTGACAACGGGGGAGAACATTCTACTGACAACGGGGAAGAACATTCTACTGACAACGGGTGAGAACATTATACTGACAACGGGCGAGAACATTATACTGACAACGGGGGAGAACATTCTACTGACAACGGGGGAGAACATTATACTGACAACGGGCGAGAACATTATACTGACAACGGGGGAGAACATTATACTGACAACGGGGGAGAACATTCTACTGACAACGGGGGAGAACATTAAACTGACAACGGGGGAGAACATTCTACTGACAACGGGCGAGAACATTCTACTGACAACGGGGAGAACATTCTACTGACAACGGGGCAGAACAAGGACTGTGATCCTCAAGGTGGGCTTCAAGAGCCTCGGGGACAAGCACTCGTCCTAAGGACTCGTCACCGGAAGCGCCCCCAGAACGTCCTCGCCTCCGTCCGCTAACTCACCCTTGACCGTGTGAAGGAATCTTCCTTTTTTTTGCAGACATGGTGGGGTGGGGGGGGGGGTGATGGGGCAGAGATGGGGAGTGTGGGGGGGGAGGGGGGTTAACGACCTCTGGGGCTCCCTGGTCAGCCACTACAATGCATGTAGTGCGTGCACGCAGGCGCGCACTGGCATATAGACATATACCAACGTACGAACTAACAGGATATTCTATTGTCTTCGGTCTAAGCATTATTTAATCGTCAACTTTGCCTTTTGTGTGGTTGGTTACGTGTACAGGGATAGCAGCTAGTCACATTGGCAAGATTGTAATTCTTGTGAGGTTCAGTCCCTGAGCCCATTATGTGCCTCTGTAACTCTTTCCACTACCGCCCACGGGATGGGTATGGGGTGCATAATAAATGAACTAAACTAACTAACTAACCTTAACTGAACGTGAGAGGGAAAAGCGGGGCTAGGGAGCTAAGGCTCGGTCCTGTAAATACCTCTTCCCGACATACACACAGGGACGGGGCCTCGTGGCTGAGTGGATAGCCCATGGGGGTCGTAGTCCTAATGGCCCGAGTTCGATTTCCGACGGTGTCGGAAAGAAATGGGTAGAGTTTCTTTCACTCTGACGGCCCTGTTCATCTAGAATTAAACAGGTACCTGGGGGGTTAGCTGCTTCCTAGGGTTGTGTGTGTGTTAAAAGTATGCTTCCTAGGGTTGTGTGGTTGTGTTAAAAGTATGAATAGTATTTGCTTCCACAACCTGTTCCCCAAGTGCATTCCATTTTTCCACTACTCTCACGCTAAAAGAAAACTTCCTAACATCTCTGTGACTCATCTGAGTTTCCAGTTTCCACCCATGTCCCCTCGTTCTGTTATTATTACGTGTGAACATTTCATCTATTTCCACTTTGTCAATTCCCCTGAGTATTTTATATGTCCCTATCATATCTCCTCTCTCCCTTCTTTTCTCTAGTGTCGTAAGGTTCAGTTCCTTCAGACGCTCTTCATATCCCATCCCTCGTAACTCTGGGACAAGCCTCGTCGCAAACCTCTGAAGCTTCTCCAGTTTCTTTATGTGTTTCTTCAGGTGGGGGCTCCATGATGGCGCAGCTGGACCATGATGGTCTCACGTAGGCAGTGTAAAGCGCCCTAAAAGCCTTCTCATTTAGGTTTCTGAATGAAGTTCTAATTTTCGCCAGTGTAGAGTACGCTGCTGTCGTTATCCTATTTATATGTGCCTCAGGAGTTAGATTAGGTGTCACATCCACTCCCAGGTCTCTTTCTCGAATCGTTACAGGTAGGCTGTTCCCCTTCATTGTGTACTGTCCCTTTGGTCTCCTGTCACCTGATCCCATTTCCATAACTTTACCTTTACTGGTGTTAAACTCCAGTAGCCATTTCCCTGACCATCTCTGCAGCCTGTTTAAGTCCAAATGGAGGATCCTACAATCCTCATCTGTCGCAACTCTTCTCATTAATTTTGCGTCATCCACAAACATTGACATGTATGATTCCACTTCTGTAAACATATCATTTACGTAAATTAGAAAGAGGATTGGTCCCAGCACCGATCCTTGAGGTACTCCACTTGTTACTGTTCGCCAGTCCGACTTCTCGCCCGTTACCATTACCCTCTGGCTCCTTCCTGTTAGGTAGTTCCTTACCCACGCTAGGGCCTTTCCGCTTACTCCTGCCTGCCTCTCAAGTTTGTATAGCAGTCTCATGTGCGGTACTGTATCGGTAGTCTCATGTGCGGTATGTGTGTGTGTGTGTGTGTGTGTGTGTGTGTGTGTGTGTGTGTGTGTGTGTGTGTGTGTGTGTGTGTGTGTGTGTGTGTGTGTGTGTGTGTGTCTGTGTTATAGCGATATATATGTAGTAGATATAATAGAGGAAAAATAGATTGGTTAGAAAGGCGGAGTCCAAGAGCTAATAGCCCGATTCTGCCGACACAAACAGTAAATACATAGAGACGCTCCTGTATATATATTAAACAACAAAGACGGAGCTTTGCAATCTTCCTTTATTTCTTATCCACTTTTATTTATCTCCCTTTTTTATTTATCTTTTATTTTTATTTTATTTACATTTTATCTTTATTTACATTACATTTTATATATTTATTTATCTCCCTTAAAGTCATGCAAAATAAATAATTGGGCGGGACACGTCCTAGCAAATACGAAACAGAATAACAGTAAAAATTTGAAGAATCAGGAATGAGAAGTACTCACTGGTGGAGTCCCACGAGGCTCCATACTAACACCCGCACCATTACACAAGGAAATCATAATAGCTTGAGAGACCAGTGTGAAAATCACTGGAGCAGAGCGGGTATTGAACCTGCGTCTTGGTAAATGTTGGCCCGAGGGACGAGTTTATTGGGCAGCGCCACTCATCCTGTGAGTGGACACACCGCCATAGCAGCATGTACAACACTCCCCCAATAGGAAGAAAACCCGCTGGGTTGTTCATCCTGTCACTTGTACCCAGACACAGTTGAGACTTGCTTAACTGTCTCAAGTGAACAGCTTCTCAAACAAGAAGATTAACATTTGTCAACCCTTAAAATCTTACGTTATCTTGCGGGTGCAAAATGGGAGAATCTCTTAAAAACATTATCTATATTTGACAAATGGTATTTTCCTAACTCAAACAATGTGGGGTTTATTATTCTACAGATATTTTAAATGACTCTTAGATGTTCAGATTCTCTCAGGTAGTGGTCAAGGCGGTGTCCGTCACTCTCATTTTTTTTTTTTTTTTTTTTTTTTTTTTTTTTTGAGATATATACAAGAGTTGTTACATTCTTGTACAGCCACTAGTACGCGTAGCGTTTCGGGCACAGATTCTGCAACTCCGCTGCTCAACTGTTGTTTCCATTCTGAATCGCCATGGATATTTGTATCCAAGACGGATTCTAGCTACTACTGATTCTCCCGCGGCCACCTCCTCTTCGTCCATAATGATTGGAGTTGTCAGCTGCAACCATGTTGTACCATCGTAGAGATTCACTGATTTGTAATTCTATCCTCCTCTCCTCAGTTACCTTGTCACGGTGATGTTGCCTCATAATACCTCTAATTTGTAGCAGTTTTGGGTATGAAGTGTTCAATATGGTCTCCTTCAGCGCCTTCAGCAGCCAGCACATCTGCTCGTTCATTTCCACATTTTCCAACATGGGAGGGGATCCACAGACGGACGATGCGGACGATGCTAAAATTATGAGAAGGATTAAAACAGAAGAGGACTGTTTGAGGCTTCAAGAAGACCTAGACAAGCTGAAGGAATGGTCGAACAAATGGTTGTTAGAGTTTAACCCAACTAAATGTAATGTAATGAAGATAGGTGTAGGGAGCAGGAGGCCAGATACAAGGTATCATCTGGGAGAGGAAATTCTTCAGGAGTCAGAGAAGGAAAAAGACTTGGGGGTTGATATCACGCCAGACCTGTCTCCTGCAGCACATATCAAGCGGATAACATCAGCGGCATATGCCAGGCTGGCCAACATACGAACGGCATTCAGAAACTTGTGTAAAGAATCATTCAGAACTTTGTATACCACATATGTCAGGCCAATCCCGGAGTATGCAGCCCCAGCATGGAGTCCATATCTAGTCAAGGATAAGACTAAACTGGAAAAGGTTCAAAGGTTTGCCACCAGACTAGTACCCGAGCTGAGAGGTATGAGCTACGAGGAGAGACTACGGGAATTAAACCTCACTTCGCTGGAAGACAGAAGAGTTAGGGGGGACATGATCACCACATTCAAGATTCTGAAGGGAATTGATAGAGTAGATAAAGACAGTCTATTTAACACAAGGGGAACACGCACAAGGGGACACAGGTGGAAACTGAGTGCCCAAATGAGCCACAGAGTTATTAGAAAGAACTTTTTTAGTGTCAGAGTGGTGGACAAATGGAATGCATTAGGAAGTGATGTGGTGGAGGCTGACTCCATACACAGTTTCAAGTGTAGATATGATAGAGCCCGATAGGCTCAGGAATCTGTACACCTGTTGATTGACGGTTGAGAGGCGGGACCAAAGAGCCAGAGCTCAACCCCCGCAAACACAACTAGGTGAGTACAACTAGGTGACTAGGTGAGTACAGAAACTTGACGACTCTATATATATATATATATATATATATATATATATATATATATATATATATATATATATATATATATATATATATATGTGTGTGTGTGTGTGTGTGTGTGTGTGTGTGTGTGTGTGTGTGTGTGTGTGTGTGTGTGTGTGTGTGTGTGTGTGTGTGTGTGTGTGTGTGTGTGTGTGTGTGTGTGTGTGTGTGTGTGTGTGTGTGTGTGTGTGTGTGTGTGTGTGTGTGTGTGTGTGTGTGTGCGTGTGTTCTCACCTAGTTGTGTCTGCAGGATCGAGCATTGATTGACTCTTGGATCCCGCCTTTCGAGCATTGGTTGTTTACAGCAATGACTCCTGTCCCATTACCCTATCATACCTGGTTTTAAAATTATGAATAGTATTTGCTTCCACAACCTGTTCCTGAAGTGCATTCCATTTTCCCACTACTCTCACGCTAAAAGAAAACTTCCTAACATCTCTGTGACTCATCTGAGTTTCAAGCTTCCATCCATGTCCCCTCGTTCTGTTACTATTCCGTGTGAACATTTCGTCTATGTCCACTCTGTCAATCCCTCTGAGTATCTTATACATTCCTATCATGTCCCCCCTCTCCTTTCTTCTTTCTAGTGTCGTAAGGAACAGTTCCCTCAGGCGCTCCTCATACCCCATCCCTCGTAGCTCTGGGACGAGTCTCGTTGCAAACCTCTGAACCTTTTCCAGTTTCATTATATGCTTCTTCAGATGGGGACTCCATGATGAGGCGGCATACAAGCTAGTACAAGCCTTTAGTACAAGCTTGGAAACTACTCCAAGCTTGTACTAAAGAGGCACCCTTCTTGAGCCCGGATGGGCAAATGTATAAGCAAGTAGATGGGATCGCCATGGGTTCTCCCCTAGGTGTCCTGTTTGCAAACTTCTACATGGGTACCATCGAGCAAAAAGTCTTAGTCGACATGAACATGAAACCGGCCATATACTGCAGGTATGTTGACGACATTTTTACACAGGTACCTGATGTCAGACATCTGCAGGAGTTGAAGGAGGCATTTGAGCGGAGTTCCGTGCTGCGTTTCACTTACGAGATGGAGAAGGATGGGAAGCTGCCCTTTCTAGATGTAACAGTCATGGAAAAGAGCGGAGGTTTCCACACTGCAGTCTACACTAAGGAAACGAACATAGGAATGTGCCTAAATGCCAAAAGCGACTGCCCAGATAGGTACAAGAGGAGTGTTGTTAACGCATATGTCGACCGTGCTCTCAGCCACAGCTCAGAATGGAAGCAAGTCGACGAAGAACTCTGTAGGGTAAGGCAGGTCCTAGTCAACAACGGCTTCTCCAATGGTTTCGTCGAAGACATCATAAGAAGGAAAGTGAAACGCCATGCAACCTCTGAAGAATCAACCAACACAACACCTATACCCCCTATTAGACTATTTTACAGGAACTTCTTTTCCACAGCTCATAAAACGGAGGAAAGGGTCCTGAAAGATATTGCTAATAGAAACGTTATCCCTACAGACAAAAATCAGAGGATACAACTGACGATTTACTATAAAACCAGAAAAACGGCCAGCCTACTCATGAGAAACTCTCCAGACACAAAACAGAACGCTTTAAAAGAGACTAACGTCGTCTATGCCTTCAAATGCCCTCTTGGGGACTGTAAGCTCCAAAAAACCCAGTATATAGGCAAGACAACAACATCTCTTTCTAGGCGTTTAACGATGCATAAGCAACAGGGCTCCATTAAGGAACATATAACCTCTTCCCACAACCAAACCATCGCCAGAGAAATCCTAGTAAACAACACAGAAATCATCGATAGATACAGCGATAGCAGGCGGCTTGACGTTTGCGAGGCATTACACATCAAGAAGTCAACACCAGCAATCAACAGCCAATTAATGCACAACTATATTCTACCCACCTCAAGAATCCGCTCCAATATAGAAGCATCAAGAAATATGGACCAATAGGCTTTCTACAATCACTTCTATTCAATACCCATTGTTTCATGTTGTGGCTTGTGTTGATGAAATTAATACCTTATTAAGTACCACCTCACCCCATCCACCTCACTCAAATGTAGATATAAACAAAATCGGAGATGTGTAAGTTCTATTCAGTTGTGTATGTGTTAACTAAAGTCTTTGAAAATGTAATAATTTTTACGAAACGCGCTCAAGTGTCGCGTCAGACTAGAAATAAAAATGAATTTTGGAGAATTGATTTTTGAATTACCTCCAACAGTGAAAAGAAATGTACGAAAGATTGAGAAAATTCGTGTTAGAATTATTAATCTTACTTTTTCGGTCATATTTAATAATATATATATATATATATATATATATATATATATATATATATATATATATATATATATATATATATATATATATATATATATATATATATATATATATATATACTCCGCCCAAGTAAAACAGAAACAAGCAGCACTTAGTGGGCCAGCCAGAGGCTTAGGGCCCGCGCAGGAATATCTCCGAAAAAATAACTCTGGCTGGAAGAAGGGGGACCCTAAGCCTCGGAGGAAAGCACACACAACGCATTAGAGGAAATATTAAGTACCTCTCCAATACAGTTTCTGTATGCTTTTTCTAATACCACCCCCCCCCCCTTCCTTTTGTGTTTGTTTTTTGTTCTTTATTATATATTTAAAGGCTACCATATGTACATTAGTAGATACAAAGAGTGCTTAAAGGTTATGGATCTCTTGGAGCTCCTCCGCTTCAGGACAGGAACCGAGGATGCAGCAGGCATTTCCCCTCTGGATGATCCCCGATCGGCCGAGTGGTTGGGCATCATTCCTTCCCCCAAACCCAAAATCCGTGTCCTGATCCCTTCGCAGTGCTATTTAGTCGTAATGGTTTGGTGCTTTCTCTTGATATCTTGCCTTATCATTTATTGTTGGACACAAACCGGAGCTCGATCCCGGAGGCACTAATAGATGAGTAACAATAGGTGAGTACACTACAATAACTGCCAAAATTCGTCACCATCCCCCTCCTCCTCCTCCTCCTCCTCCTCCCCCCTTCCCTACTTGACCCATCCCCGCCACACACACCCCCAATCTACCATTCCCCCCACCCCTTGCACCATTTCTGCCACATCACCTGAGTACACCCAATGACACACAACACCTCCCCCCCCCCCTCTTCCCCGTTTGAACATCCCAGCCACTACCGGGAACAGCATCCATCTCTTCTCCCGCTCTCAATCTCCCCCTCCCTCCCCCCCCTCCCTAAACAAACCCTCCCTGGTTCGTACCGTCTCCTCCAAGACGGTGGGGGAGGGGAGGGGAGATGGAAGGGGGTGGGGAATGTCTATATAACCTCAGGAGCTTCGGACCAGGCACACACATTCGCCAGCTCCTTTGCCGTCCTCCGCACAGCATCCTTCTCTTATCTCCGGCAACATGGTGAGTGATGCTCCCACATTTGTGAGCAGATTTAGCGACAGGAGGAGAGGTCAGGTTATAGGTATAGTCATCTAGGGCTGTGGGGGGAGCCGACAAGCCGCCGGCTTCCTGTCCTCGTCGAGGCCACTAGGGTTAGTGGCCAAAAGGTAAATCAGGTATTATTCCCATCATGTTAGAGTTTGTTATTTCGTTATACTTAGTAGACGTCTTCTGATTGCTCTAACATAGTGGGGTAGACGTCTTCTGATTGCTCTTACATAGTGGGGTAGACGTCTTCTGATTGCTCTTACATAGTGGGGTAGACATCTTCTAATTGCTCTTACATAGGGGGTAGACATCTTCTGATTGCTCTTACATAGTGGGGTAGACATCTCCTGATTGCTCTTACATAGTGGGGTAGACATCTTCTGATTGCTCTTACATAGTGGGGTAGACATCTTCTGATTGCTCTTACATAGTGGGGTAGACGTCTTCTGATTGCTCTTACATAGTGGGGTAGACATCTCCTGATTGCTCTTACATAGTGGGCATAGTGGGTAGACGTCTTCTGATTGTTCTTACATAGTGGGGTAGACATCTTCTGATTGCTCTTACATAGTGGGTAGACGTCTTCTGATTGTTCTTACATTGTGGGGTAGACATCTTCTGATTGCTCTTACATAGGGGGTAGACGTCTTCTGATGGCACTTAGCAAATCTCAGAGCTTCCCATTGATTATGTTACTCCCTATACTCTCTTACGATGTCGTAGAACTCAGAATACAGCGCCCTGGCAATCGTTAGAGACGTAATCGTAGCCTAACAGAACATCACTAATGTTAGGTAAAAGTTACTTCAAGTACGTTTATAAGTGACACATAAGATGCGAGTACGAAGGATAGCTATCAAGAGGATAGAGTAGCTTAGGCTCGGGTACACGTGGGCCATCCATAACCGCTTCTCATGTCCACGTACTCAGTCCTCCTTTTGGTTATGCTGGATAGGCTAGGTTAGGCTAGGTTAGGGTTGGTTTGTTCGTTGGGTTTGTCATAGTTTGCCACTCTTAAGGTTAGGTTAGGGTGAGTCGTTCCTATGCAGGTTTCAGTTCAGAGTTAGGCTACCTCTCCTAAGGTCCTATGCTAAGGCTCAGAATAGGTCCTGCAGGAGTCTGAAGGCGGTCACCGCTGTAGGCTATCGTGAGGCAGTTAGCGTCATTGGGTATCGGGTTGCTGCTTAGCGTCTATAAGGCTATGCTGCTACAGCTAGAGTCTTGAGCACACGGGCTACAGTAAAGTGTCTTCTGCTAACGGGTTTTACTTAGGCTACAGGATTACGCTTAGCACCTTAGGCTATCGTGAGCCAGTTTTTCATCTTAATTAGGCTATGGTGATTCCTTTATTATCTTAAGACAACCGTGATCCAGTTTAGAGTATTTGACAGTGTTTATATAGACAATTTCGCCTGGATAAAGCGAGTTCGCTTACGGTTCAGAATTCTCACATTTGAACCGAGATTAATCCTCACTGTTTCTTTTAATCTGACAAAATGTGTTGTTGTTTTAGATTTAGCTACTCAGAACGAAGTGTCCATGTAGCACGGGCTATGGTGAGCCCGTAAGTCCGACAAAAACAAACGCCGCTTAAAATAGCGTCTGAAAGTGAGATGCATTAAGTGTGAGGACAGGTTGTCAGGTGTAAACGTTGCTTTTGGGAAATTAAGCGAGTGCTTTTATATAATTTGTGGGATCTTTTTTTGTTTAATTGTTTAGGTGGTTGAGGAGAAGTATATTGTTATTGGATACTTTTTTTGTGTGATGAGGTTGGTGGAATTAATTTTGTCCCGGGAATCGCTGGAAGGTGTTTGAAATTTGAAAGATGCTTGGGTTATATATATATATATATATATATATATATATATATATATATATATATATATATATATATATATATATATATATATATATATATATATATATATATGTCGTACCTAGTAGCCAGAACGCACTTCTCAGCCTACTATGCAAGGCCCGATTTGCCTAATAAGCCAAGTTTTCATGAATTAATTGTTTTTCGACTACCAAACCTACCTAACCAAACCTAACTTTTTCGGCTACCTAACCTAATCTAACCTATAAAGATAGGTTAGGTTAGGTAGGGTTGGTTAGGTTCGGTCATATATCTACGTTAATTTTAACTCCAATAAAAAATAATTGACCTCATACATAATGAAATGGGTACCTTTATCATTTCATAAGAAAAAAATTAGAGAAAATATATCAATTCAGGAAAACTTGGCTTATTAGGCAAATCGGGCCTTGCATAGTAGGCCGAGAAGTGCATTCTGGCTACTAGGTACGACATATATATATATATATATATATATATATATATATATATATATATATATATATATATATATATATATATATATATATATATATATATATATATATATTTGGCATTGTATATATGTCTGCCTCTTTATATGCTCTCTCTCTCTCTCTCTCTCTCTCTCTCTCTCTCTCTCTCTCTCTCTCTCTCTCTCTCTCTCTCTCTCTCTCTCTCTCTCTCTCTCTCTCTCTCTCTCTCTCTCTCTCTCTCTCTCTCTCTCTCTCTCTCTCTCTCTCTCTCTCTCTTTCTCTCTCTCTCTCTCTCTTTCTCTTTCTATCTATCTCTTCTTTATAACCTTCCTTCCCTTCGTTTCCACATTTTACCAGCATCATTGTAACTATCACCACTGTAACTACCACCACTGTAACTATCACCACTGTAACAATCACCACTGAAACTATAAGCACTGTAACTATGACCACTGTAACTATTATCACTGTAACAATCATCACTGTAACTATCATCACTGTAACTATCACCACTGTACCTATCACCACTGCAACTATCACCACTATAACTATCACCACTGTAACTACGTAACTATAATAGTTACAGTCATATGGGTCAACTTCGCCCTCCCCCTTTACGGCTATCCCCTACCACCGACCAGTCACCCTGCATCGTTTGGTCAGGCTGGTATTTGCCTTTCCCCAGTTGTCTGGTCCTTCGAACCCAAACAGATATTCATTTGAGATGATCCAAAGGCAATTCTCACATTAAATGACTCGTCCGAGAAGAATAAACATTGTATTTTTTTTCTTGTCTCTCTCTCCTCTGCTTGGCAGACGTGCAGGTTTGGAGGCTTTCTTGGGGTGAGTCTGCTGGTGATTACTCTAGCTGCGTCTGCTCCCGTTGGGCCGGGCGGCCAACGCCCCAACCCCTTCCTGCAGGGCTTCGATGACGCCATCACCCCGTACCAGCAGACGAGTGGAGAGCAGGGCCAGAAGCTTGTGGGTCAACAGGGGCAACAGGACCAACTGGGACAACAGAGCCAGGAAATTGAAGGTCAACAGGGACAACAGAGCCAGAACAACAAGGAGCTTGTGGGTGAACAGGGGCATAAGAGCCAGAACAGCCAGGAGCTTTTGGGTCAACAGGGACAACAGAGTCAACAGGGTCAACATAGCCAGAACAGCCAGGAGGTTGGAAGTCAACAGGAACAACAGAGTCAACAGGGACAACTGAACCAGAATAACCAGGAGGTTGGAAGTCAACAGGAGCAACAGGGTCAACAGGGTCAACAGAGCCAGAGCAGCCAGGAGGTTAGAAGTCAACAGGAACAACAGGGACAACAGAGCCAGAATAGCCAGGAGGATGGAAGTCAACAGGAACAACAGGGACAACAGGAACAAGAGAGTCAGAACAGCCAGGAGGGTACTGGTCAACAGGAACAACAGGGACAACAAGAACAACAGAGTCAGGACAGCCAGGAGGGTACTGGTCAACAGGGACAACAGACCCAGAATATCCAGGAGGTTATTGGTCAACAGAGCTGGTAAAGCCAGCGCAGTTTGGATGTGAATAGAGGTTGAGAACAGTTAAAGAGGAGCTGTCTTATTTCTGGGCACTCTCCATGCTGTTCTTCCTGTTGGAGACCCAATTTGCAGCTCTGCTCCTTTGTTCTTCCTCTTGGAGACCCAACTATAGGTTTAGGGCGCCTAAGGTGTTCACCTTCGCCTGTTGCGTCCATCTTCTGAACACACGTTCCAGGGTTCGACTCCTGTTCCATCTGAACACTGATAGCAATTTGGCTAATGGGTATTATTTATTTCACTTCATTATTTATGCTTTTCTAAGTAGGTGAAAATATCCAATGTTACATTAGTAAACAGGAAGCTGTTTTATGCTAATTTGTACAATGTTTTGGTTGTAATAAAGAAGGATGATTAAGTAAGCGTGTAATATCCTGTACAGATCCTCAAGATCCTGGCTACAGAGTGCTTGGTTTACTTGTAAATGTCAAAATATCTGTTTCTTTTTTACAGCTCTGTCTCTCTATTTCTCTGTCCCTCTCATTTTGTGTTTCTCCGTATCTTCTCTTTCTCTGCTCTCCTAAAGTATGAACACACACACACACACACATAGGGTAGGGTAGACAGGCTATTTATAGGGTAGATAAAGACAGGCTATTTAACACAAGGGGCACACGCACTAGGGGACACAGGTGGAAACTGAGTGCCCAAATGAGCCACAGAGATATTAGAAAGAACTTTTTCAGTGTCAGAGTGGTTGACAAATGGAATGCATTAGGAAGTGATGTGATGGAGGCTGACTCCATACACAGTTTCAAGTGTAGATATGATAGAGCCCAATGGGCTCAGGAACCTGTACACCTGTTGATTGACAGTTGAGAGGCGGGACCAAAGAGCCATAGCTCAACCCCCGCAAGCACAATTATGTGAGTACAATTAGGTGAGTACACAGAAGAGAGTCAGAAGAATGGACAGAAGAGAGCCAGCTTCAAGGTCATGTACTCGAACATAGATGGAATTATAAGCAAGCCTTGTGAACTTAGGGAAAGAGAACAAAAAGTAAACCCAGATGTAATTGAACTCACAGAAACAACACTCTCAGGAATTCTAATGATAGCAGTGTTCTCCCAGGACTACACTGTAATAAGGAAAGAGAGGGAAGGAAGGGGAGGAGGCGGAGTAGCTTTACTGATGAGAAAGGCATGAAGTATCGAGGAGATGGTTATTCTGGGCTGCGAAGGGTTCAGAGACTACATAACAGGCACCATGACGATGGGAAGACCAAGAGTAGTAGTAGCAGTGATATATAACCCTCCACCAAATGAACCACCACCCCCAGACCCAGGCAAGAGCATGACAGAAACAACATAGCAGTTAACACTATAATTGAGAGAGCAACCACTGCTGCCTGTAGGAATCGATCCCATCTGCTCATAATGGTGGACTATAATCACGGAAGGATAGACTGGGAAAACAAGGAACAACATGGAGGTGAGGAAACATGGAAAGCGAAACTGTTGGAGGTGGCGACTAGAAACTTTCTAAGTTAGCATATCAGGGGTCCCACGAGAATGAGAGGCAATGATGACCCAACAGGACTCGACCTAGTATTCACTCCGAACGATTCAGACATAAGGGAAATCGGTTTCGAAGCCCCCGTGGGTATGAGTGATCACAGTGTACTGTTGTTTGAGTATCTGGTCGAAGAAGGATTAATGTACTCAAGGAAGGGACCAGAAAGCAAAAGGCCAGCATTCCGGAATGGAAACTATGAGGAAATAAGGAAATTCCTAACTGGTATAGCTCGGGAAATAGAGCTCAGAGGAAAGACGGTTCAAGGCATGATGGACTACATCACACAGAAATGTAAGGATGCAGCAGACAAGTTCGTCCCAGTCCAAAAGGAAATACAGATGAGAAACCCATAGTTTAATCAGAGATGTAGGACAGCACGCTGGACTTGTGATCCTGTGGTCCTGGGTTCGATCCCAGGCGCCGGCGAGAAACAATGGGCAGAGTTTCTTTCACCCTATGCCCCTGTTACCTAGCAGTAAAATAGGTACCTGGGTGTTAGTCAGCTGTCACGGGCTGCTTCCTGGGGGTGGAGACCTGGTCGAGGACCGGGCCATGGGGACACTAAAAAGCCCCGAAATCATCTCAAGATAACCTCAAGATAGCAAAGCAACTAAGTAAAAGGACGTGGAGAAACTATAGAAACAACAGAACACTAGAGAGCAGAGAAAGATACCAGAGCGCCAGGGATGAATACGTCAGGGTGAGAAGAGAGGTAGAGAGGCAATATGAAAATGACATAGCGAGCAAGGCAAAGACTTAACCCAAACTGCTACATAGCCACATCAGGAGGAAAACAAGAGTGAAGGAACAGGTAATGGAACTGAAGATAGGGACAGAAAGATTCACTATAAATGACAGGGAAGTGTGCGAGGAACTCAATAAGAAATTCCAGGAGGTCTTCACCTCAGAGCAAAGAGAAGTCCCAGAGATAAGAGAGGGAATATCAAACCAGACACCACTAGAGGAGATTGTGATTACCAGTAGGGAGGTGAGGAAGCATCTGCTAGATTTGGATGTGACAAAGGCTATAGGCCCGGATAGAATCTCACTATGGATTCTAAAGGAAGGAGCAGAAGCTCTGTGCCTGCCACTCTCCATAGTGTACAACAAATCACTGGTAACAGATGAACTGCCAAAAATTTAGAAGACGGCCAATGTAGTCCCAATATACAAGAAGGGTGATTAGGCAGGAGGCACTGAACTAGAGGCCAGTGTCCTTAACTTGCATTTCATGCAAGATGATGGAGAAGATTGTGCGAAAAAAGCTAGTGGAACATCTGGAGCGAAAGAACTTTGTAACACAACATCAGCATGGGTTCAGGGATGGCAAATCATGCCTACAGGTTTAATTGAGTTCTATGACCAGGCAAAAAAAATTAGGCAAGAGAGAGAGGGCTGGGCAGACTGCATATTTCTGGACTACCAGAAAGCCTTTGACACAGTACCACATAAGAGACTAGTGCACAAACTGGAGATGCAGGCAGGAGTGAATGGGTAGGACAGTCGCTCTACCAGAATTCCTTCTGGTAGAGTGACGGTCTCGCTTCATGCAGGTCGGCGTTCAATTCCCGACCGTCCAAGTGGCTGGGCACCATTCCTTCCCCTCATTCCATCCCAAATCTTTATCCTGACCCCTTCCAAGTGCTATATAGTCGTAATGGCTTGGTGTTTTTTTCCCCTGATAATTCCCTCCCTCCCACTGGGTAAGGGAGTACCTAAGCAGCAGGACCGAGTGAGTCACTGTGAGGGGTGAGGTCTCGGAGTGGCGAAGAGTCACCAGTGGAGTCCCACAGGGATCAGTTCTTGGACCTATACTGTTTCTGATATACGTAAATGATCTCCGAGAAGGAATTGACTCGTTCCTCTCAATGTTTGCTGATGATGCAAAAATTATGAGGAGGATCAAGACAGAGGAAAATAGTATGAGGCTACAAGATGACCTAGACAAACTGAAGGAATGGTCCAACAAATGGCTACTAAATTTCAACCCAAGTAAATGTACGGTAATGAAACTAGAAGGAACTAGGAGGCCAGACACTGGATACCGAATGGGAGATGAAGTCCTTCACGAAACGGACAGAGAGAAAGAGCTAGGAGTTGATATCACGCCAAACCTGTCTCCTGAAGTCCACATCAAGAGAATAACATCAGCGGCCTATGAGAGACTGGCTAACATCAGAACTGCTTTCAGAAACCTCTGTAAGGAATCCTTCAGAACCTTGTATAACACATATGTAAGGCCAATCCTGGAGTATGCAGCACCAGCATAGAGCCCGTACTTCTAGTCAAGCACAAGACGATACTGGAAAAAGTTCAGAGGTATGCCACTAGGCTAGTCTCAGAACTAAGAGGCATGAGTTATGAGGACTGGCTGCGTGAACTGCACCTAACGTCGCTGAAAGACAGAAGAGCTCGGGGAGACATGATCACCACACGCAAAATTCTCAGGGGAATTGACAGGATAGACAAGGATGGATTATTTAACACGGTTGGTACACGCACAAGGGGACACAGGTGGAAGATGAGTACCCAAATGAGCCACAGAGACATTAGAAAGAACGTTTTCATTGTCAGAGTAGTTAGTAAATGAAATGCACTAGAAAGTGATGTGGTGGAGGCTGACTCCATACACAGTTTCAAATGTAGGTATGATAGAGCCCAGTAGGCTCAGGAATCTGTACACCAGTTGATTGACAGTTGAGAGGCGGGACCAAAGAGCCAAAGCTCAACCCCCGCAAGCACAATTAGGTGAGTACAATTAGGTGAGTACACTCCAAAAGTGGTCTGAAAAATGACTTCTAGAATTTAACCCACTCAAATGCAAAGTTATGAGGGAAGGGAACAGGAATGCCAAGACCAGTACAGCAGTGTAAGATGAAGGAAAGACAGATTCTTCAGTCAGAAAAGGAGAAAGACTTCGGAGAGGACATAACCCCAAATCTGATACCAGAATGTCACATTAGCAGAACAACGGCTGCATATGGCATACTGGCCAACATCCGGGTATCACACACAGAGATCACTGTGTAAAAGCCAGGGGCCAGATTCACGAAAGCACTTACGCAAGCACTTAAGAACGTGTACATCTTTTCTCATTCTTTGGCGGCTTTGTTTCCAATTATTAAACAGTTAATGAGCTCCGAAGCACCAGGAGGCTGTTTATAACAATAACAACAGTTGAATGGGAAGTTTTCATGCTTGTAAACTGTTTAATAAATGTAACCAAAGCCGTCAAAGTTTGAGGAAAGATGTACACGTTCGTAAGTGCTTTCGTGAATCTGGCCCCTAGTTTGTGCCTCGGAGAGGCTACGGGATCCAGTAAGTTCAGTAGAACTTCGGTTTCAACCCTTTTAACCCTGTCGTAGCTCAGTCGATTAAGGCAGTGTCTGGGATGCTCCCGGACGCAGGTTCGAATCCTCGTCACGGCCCTTGTGGAATTGTTCATCCGGGTATCCTTCAGAAAACTTCGACACGGGGTCTTTCTGTATACAGCGAAGGTGAGACTGACTCTTGAATACGCATCTCTGGCATGGAACCACTTACCTGAAAAATGACAAGGAAAAAATACGAAAGGTCCAAAAATCTGCAACGAGACTCGTTCTGGAGCTAAAGAGATTGAGCTATGAGGAAGGGCTGAGAGAACCCACACTGCACTTAACAACCCTTAACTACCCCTAACTAAACATAACAACCCTTAACTACCCTAACTAAACATAACAACCCTTAACTACCTTAACACCCCTTAAAACCCATTAACTACCCTTAACAACCTTTAACTACCCTTAACAACTCTTAACTACCATTAACTACCCTTAATAACCCTTAACTACCACTAACTACATTTAAGAACCCTTAACTACCCCTTTACTACCCTTAACAACCCTTAACTACCCTTAACAACCCTTAACTACCCTTTACTACCTTTAACTACCCTTAACCCTTAACAACCCTTAACTACCATTAACCCTTAACTACCCTTAACCACCCTTAACAACCCTTAACTACCCTTAACTACCCCAAGAACCCTTAACAACCCTTAACCCTCAACAACCCTTAACAACCCTTAACTACCATTAACCCTTAACTACCATTAACCCTTAACTACCCCTTGACAACCCTTAACAACCTTTAACTACCCTTAACAACCCTTAACTACCCTTAACTACCCTTAACTACCCTTGACTACCCTTAACAACCCTTAACTACCCTTAACTACCCTTAACAACCCTTAACTACTCTTAACTACCTTAACAACCCTTAACTACCCTTACCAACCCTTAACTACCCTTAACTACCCTTAACAACCCTTAACTACCCTTAACAACCTTTAACTACCCTTAACTACCCTTAACATCCTTAACTACCCTTAATAACCATTAACAGCCCTTAACTACCCTTAAGAACCCTTAACTACCCTTAACTACCCTTAACTACCCTTAACAACCCTTAACTACCCTTAACCCTTAACTGCCCTTAACAACCCTTATCAACCCTTAACAACCTTTAACTACTGTTAACAAACCTTAACTACCCTTAACAAACCTTAACTACCCTTAACTACCCTTAACTACATGACTTTACGTTTGCTGAATCCTCATAATGTTCCACTCACATCTAGAACACTCGCAAAAATACAACACATCCTCCATGGTTTAGATAGTACCTTTTTTTTTTGGTATCTAGGTGGACTATCGTATATACATAGACCATCGTGTATACATAGACCATCGTATATACATAGACCATCGTGTATACATAGACCATCGTGTATACATAGACCATCGTGTATACATAGACCATCGTGTATACATAGACCATCGTGTATACATAGACCATCTTGTATACATAGACCATCTTGTATACATAGACCATCGTGTATACATAGACCATCGTGTATACATAGACCATCGTGTATACATAGACCATCGTGTATACATAGACCATCGTGTATACATAGACCATCTTGTATACATAGACCATCTTGTGTACATAGACCATCTTGTATACATAGACCATCGTGTATACATAGACCATCTTGTATACATAGACCATCTTGTATACATAGACCATCGTGTATACATAGACCATCGTGTATACATAGACCATCTTGTATACATAGACCATCTTGTATACATAGACCATCGTGTATACATAGACCATCGTGTATACATAGACCATCGTGTATACATAGACCATCGTGTATACATAGACCATCTTGTATACATAGACCATCTTGTGTACATAGACCATCTTGTATACATAGACCATCGTGTATACATAGACCATCTTGTATACATAGACCATCTTGTATACATAGACCATCGTGTATACATAGACCATCGTGTATACATAGACCATCTTGTATACATAGACCATCGTATATACATAGACCATCTTGTATACATAGACCATCTTGTATACATAGACCATCGTGTATACATAGACCATCTTGTATACATAGACCATCGTGTATACATAGGCCATCGTGTATACATAGACCATCGTGTATACATAGACCATCTTCTATACACAGACCATCGTGTATACATAGACCATCGTGTATACATAGACCATTGTGTATACATAGACCATCTTGTATACATAGACCATCGTGTATACATAGACCATCTTGTATACATAGACCATCGTGTATACATAGACCATCTTGTATACATAGACCATCTTGTATACATAGACCATCGTGTATACATAGACCATCGTGTATACATAGACCATCTTGTATACATAGACCATCGTGTATACATAGACCATCTTGTATACATAGACCATCGTGTATACATAGACCATCTTGTATACATAGACCATCTTGTATACATAGACCATCGTGTATACATAGACCATCGTGTATACATAGACCATCGTGTATACATAGACCATCGTGTATACATAGACCATCTTGTATACATAGACCATCGTGTATACATAGACCATCGTGTATACATAGGCGTGATGGACGATTAGTAGATTTTGGAACTATTCACTTTATTATTGACCGTGGAAAGATAAAGCTCAAAACCCAAACTTAAATATTCGCAGGCCTAGTATAGCACATATATGTACTATATTTAGGCCTCAGATAGCATGGCCTAGGATGGTTAGGTTAGGGTTAGGTTTTCTTTTGCAACATTAGTAAAAAAAAAAAATCCAGTTTGTCCAAATTCAGTATTACAGAGTTCTTCTTTCTAATTGTCTTTTACGTCAATATATATGTACGGTGTTTATCACTGTCACTTCATGTACTTCCTAGTCAGGAGGATGGGCTGAAGAAGACAGGAGGATGGGCTGAAGAAGGCAGGAGGATGGGCTGAATAAGACAGGAGGATGGGCTGAAGAAGACAGGAGGATGAGCTGAAGAAGACAGGAGGATGGGCTGAAGAAGACAGGAGGATGGGCTGAAGAAGACAGGAGGATGGGCTGAAGAAGACAGGAGGATGGGCTGAAGAAGACAGGAGGATGGGCTGAAGAAGACAGGAGGATGGGCTGAAGAAGACAGGAGGATGGGCTGAAGAAGACAGGAGGATGGGCTGAAGAAGACAGGAGAATGGGCTGAAGAAGACAGGAGGATGGGCTGAAGAAGACAGGAGGATGGACTGAAGAAGACAGGAGAATGGGCTGAAGAAGACAGGAGGATGGGCTGAAGAAGACAGGAGAATGGGCTGAAGAAGACAGGAGGATGGGCTGAAGAAGACAGGAGGATGGGCTGAAGAAGACAGGAGGATGGACTGAAGAAGACAGGAGAATGGGCTGAAGAAGACAGGAGGATGGGCTGAAGAAGACAGGAGAATGGGCTGAAGAAGACAGGAGGATGGGCTGAAGAAGACAGGAGGATGGGCTGAAGAAGACAGGAGGATGGGCTGAAGAAGACAGGAGGATGGGCTGAAGAAGACAGGAGGATGGGCTGAAGAAGACAGGAGGATGGGCTGAAGAAGACAGGAGGATGGGCTGAAGAAGACAGGAGGATGGGCTGAAGAAGACAGGAGGATGGGCTGAAGAAGACAGGAGGATGGGCTGAAGAAGACAGGAGGATGGGCTGAAGATGTGCATGTTAAGGACATCCAACATCTCCAGCTGGAGTGATTATAGAAATTTCAAATTGTGGGAACTTAGTTAGCGTTCTAGGAAAAAGTTAAGAATCGCAATTTTTTGTCCTTTGAACACCGATGGATGGAGTATGTCTGATTGTATCTTGGGGCCCCTGGTCTGAGGGTGTCCGTGGAGGGCCTTTACTACACCTCTGGTCTGAGTGTGTCCGTGGAGGGCCTTTACTACACCTCTGGTCTGAAGGTGTCCGTGGAGGACCTTCGCTACACCTCTGGTCTGAGGGTGTCCGTGGAGGACCTTCGCTACACCTCTGGTCTCTGAGAGTGTCCGTGGAGGACCTTTGCTACACCTCTGGTCTGAGGGTGTCCGTGGAGGACCTTCGCTACATCCCTGGTCTGAGGGTGTCCGTGGAGGGCCTTTGCTACACCTCTGGTCTGAGGGTGTCCGTAGAGGACCTTCGCTACACCTCTGGTCTGAGGGTGTCCGTGGAGGGCCTTTGCTACACCTCTGGTCTGAGGGTGTCCGTGGAGGACCTTCGCTACACCTCTGGTCTGAGGGTGTCCGTGGAGGGCCTTTGCTACACCTCTGGTCTGAGGGTGTCCGTGGAGGGCCTTTGCTACACCTCTGGTCTGAGGGTGTCCGTGGAGGACCTTCGCTACACCTCTGGTCTGAGGGTGTCCGTGGAGGGCCTTTACTACACCTCTGGTCTGAGGGTGTCCGTGGAGGGCCTTTGCTACACCTCTGGTCTGAGGGTGTCCGTGGAGGGCCTTTGCTACACCTCTGGTCTGAGGGTGTCCGTAGAGGACCTTTGCTACACCTCTGGTCTGAGGGTGTCCGTGGAGGACCTTCGCTACATCCCTGGTCTGAGGGTGTCCGTGAAGGACCTTCGCTACATCCCTGGTCTGAGGGTGTCCGTGAAGGACCTTCGCTACATCCCTGGTCTGAGGGTGTCCGTGGAGGACCTTCGCTACACCTCTGGTCTGAGGGTGTCCGTGAAGGTCTTCGCTACATCCCTGGTCTGAGGGTGTCCGTGAAGGACCTTCGCTACATCCCTGGTCTGAGGGTGTCCGTGGAGGACCTTCGCTACACCTCTGGTCTGAGGGTGTCCGTGAAGGTCTTCGCTACATCCCTGGTCTGAGGGTGTCCGTGAAGGACCTTCGCTACATCCCTGGTCTGAGGGTGTCCGTGGAGGACCTTCGCTACACCTCTGGTCTGAGGGTGTCCGTGGAGAACCTTTGCTACACCTCTGGTCTGAGGGTGTCCGTGGAGGACCTTCGCTACACCTCTGGTCTGAGGGTGTCCGTGGAGGGCCTTTACTACACCTCTGGTCTGAGGGTGTCCGTGGAGGACCTTCGCTACACCTCTGGTCTGAGGGTGTCCGTGGAGGGCCTTTGCTACACCTCTGGTCTGAGGGTGTCCGTGGAGGGCCTTTACTACACCTCTGGTCTGAGGGTGTCCGTGGAGGGCCCTTTGCTACACCTCTGGTCTGAGGGTGTCCGTTGAGGACCTTTGCTACACCTCTGGTCTGAGGGTGTCCGTGGAGGACCTTTGCTACACCTCTGGTCTGAGGGTGTCCGTTGAGGACCTTTGCTACACCTCTGGTCTGAGGGTGTCCGTGGAGGACCTTTGCTACACCTCTGGTCTGAGGGTGTCCGTGGAGGGCCTTTGCTACACCTCTGGTCTGAGGGTGTCCGTTGAGGACCTTTGCTACATCCCTGGTCTGAGGGTGTCCGTGGAGGACCTTCGCTACATCCCTGGTCTGAGGGTGTCCGTGGAGGACCTTCGCTACACCCCTGGTCTGAGGGTGTCCGTGGAGGACCTTTGCTACACCTCTGGTCTGAGGGTGTCCGTGGAGGACCTTGCTACACCTCTGGTCTGAGGGTTGGTCAAATTTAGGGATTGGTAAATTGGGGGAACCTTCAAAGAACAGTATCAATGTTTGACAGATTGGGTTTTCATAACTCAAACAATGTGGGGTTTATTATTCTACACATATCTCTAATGTCTCACAGATGGACACAATCTCTCAGGTAGTGGTCAAGGCGGTGTCCGTCACTCTCATCATAGATTGTGTCTAGTCGGGGTTCTAGGAGCTCTTCTACTCCTCGAGACTCAGCAACTCCGCTGCTCAGCTGTTGCTTCTAACCCGAATCTCTATGGGTATTTGTGGCCAAGGGGAATTCTTGCTATTACTGATTGTCTCCTGCAGTCGTTTTCCAGTAAAGTATGGAAATGGGGGATATTTTATTGTTTTTTTATCCTCTAATCTTCTCAGGATAATCATTTATCCTCTCTGGCTTTTTTTTTAACCTCTTTTTAGCTTGCCTGCATTGCCTGTTAAACCAGTCGGTTTACCCATCCCCTGGTTTAACAGGCAATGCAGGCAAGTATAAAAAGTATATTGTGAAAGTATACTGAAAGTATACTGTGCTTTCCTCATCCCCCCCCCCCCCCCTTCTTCTTGAGAGATGTGAACGAATGTGCACGATTCGGTCGAATGTGCACGATTCGGTCGAATGTGCACGATTCGGTCGAATGTGCACGATTCGGTCGAATGTGCACGATTCCTAGCAGTGAAAGTCCCTCGCCACTCCTGTAGTCTCTCATCTTCCCCAACAGGTCTTTTTTATATAACTGGTTTGACTGCACTAAGTATTTATTCACGATAAAAAAAAAAGAACATCTGCGTCATTCTGGGAAAAGTCCCAAGTCTAGTGATGATGGTGAGTCCTCTCCTCCCACTCATGTTGGATCTATAATGTGCTATTCTTCTTTTAAGAACTTTTTGTCCTAAGTCTCTACCAGTCTTGTGCTCCATGTCTCGTCATCCACGTGAGGGTCCTTATTTATTCAACATATTACTGTGTGATTGTAATCCTCTAGCATTAGAAGTTTAGCTCTCGCTTCTCTATTATCATTACCTTTAGGCAATTCTCACGGCATTTGTCGCATTCTTCGCTAGGAAGCTTCTGTTGTCTACACAGGAATTATAAATCACTGCTACCACTATCTTCCAGTCACCCACTCTTCATATTGTTTTAGTTTGATGTTCTCGTGCTGGTTGGTTTCTTCTGATGTGTTTAGTTCCTCAACGCTACAGTGTAGCTGGAGAGTGGTATAGCACCGGGGCTAGGCCACTCTCCCACCACCTGCACCCTTTATTACATGATATCCTCGAAGGGATGATTGAATTTCCTATGACACCTGACAGTTTCGTTTCCATTATTTTATTCATCCTTTTTTCTTCATAACTTTTTCATATCCTCATACTAGACATAGACAAGGATACAAGCTATAGTACTGTGTCATCCTTTGTAGATGACACGAGGATTTTTATGAGAGTAGACAATATAGAGGACACGGCAAACCTCTGATCCGATGGTCTTTCATTGGAGCACAGAAAATAACATCATGTTTAATGCAGATCATTTCCATTTACTGCACTGTGGAAAATAACAAATATAAAAATGGAAACCACAAATAAAATGCAGTCACACCACACTTTTGAAAGAAAAAAAAAAATATAAAAATTTAGGAGTAACCATGTCGTAAGACCTTACATTTAAAGAACACAATAAAGTAGCCATAATATCTGCAAGAAAAGTAACAGTTTGGGTAACAAGAACCTTTCACACTAGAGATGCTATATCAATGATGATACTCTTCAAGACGCTAGTGCTCTCTAGAGTGGAGTACTGCTGCACAATGACAGACCCTTTTAAAGTTGGAGAAATTGCTGACCTGGAGAGCGTGCAGAGAACCTTTACTGCTAGAATCCACTCAGTAAAACATCTTAACTATTGGGACCGTCTTAAGAGCCTAAGTCTGTATTCTCTTGAGCGCAGGCGGGAGAGATACATAATAATTTACACGCGGAAAACCTGCCCACAGAAATACCCCCCACATGAGACCAGAAAGCATGGCAGGATGTGCAGAATACCTTGAGAATACCCCCGTTGAAGAGCAGAGGTGCAATATCACGCTCTGACAGTGTATGTATACCTTGTGACGCCCTGACAGTTTGCTCACCTAGTAATATGCACAATTAGGTGAGTACGACTAGTTGAGTACATTGTCAGTGCATTACGAGGCATACATACACTGTGAGGGCGTCACGAGGTATACATACACTGTGAGGGCGTCATGAGTTACACATATGTTGTCAGGGCGTCACGAGGTATATACATGGAACCCGTAAAGGCAAGTGACAGCGAAGCACAGCGGGACATTGGAGCTGGCGGGAGCCTGGTTAAGTCTCCCACTAATGCGTTTAGCCTTGTATACCGTCCGTTGCCCCGAGCGTCAGTCTACACAGAGGCGACTGCTGATCCAGCGAGGATGCCGTCGGCGGGGCATGGCCTGTAACCTTTGGAAGACTGGCACGGGATAGGCCTCGCTGCTCCCCTGGTAACATCAGACGCACCTGATTACCTTTGCCACCGTTGGAATGTTTGTGATGACCGGTTTTTTTTGGGCTGTGATCAATGTCCGGCTTTGAGTAACTGGCGCTTTCCCCCCGGATACAAGAGTAAGGTGGAGGCGTGTTGGATAAAGCCAACTAGCGGGTGCTACAACGTGCTGCCTGATATCGTAAGCATATTATCTGCGGATATCACAAACATCATCCAGTTCGTAGCCTCGCCTCAGTCTCCTAGGGTATGCGGTTCTATTTCTATATGTATGTGGTTCTATATTACGCCAACAGTCCAGTTTGTACCCAGCAGCTGTGGACGTGTTGGGGGGGAAAAATGGGTCTCAGGAGCCGGACAACACCATATCCTGCTCCTGCTGGTGATTTACGAGCATCTGTAACACGTGTGTCGCCTCCACCGCCTCCTTGAGGATACAAGTGTCATGTTAGCATCTTCTATAGTCAAGTGGAGCTGTGCTTCTTCGTCAGTACTTTATCTCAGTCCTTTCAAGAGAACTGCATATTTTGACAACAGTTGAAGTCATCTTGTGGAGTCTTGTGGCTTATGTTTACTACTTCGAAATGTTTGCCAAGGACTTTGACGATTATAAAGATGATCTTAGTGAGGCCTTATCTTTATATATCGAACTAGTCATTATGAATCTGAGTACGGGAATCATGGCGAGCTATGCATGTGGTGCTGAGCTTAAAGAAGGGGGGGATTGATCACTAGTGTCGAACTATCCAACATACAGTTTGACGCAAAAGCTATTTATTTATAAAAAAAAACTAGAAAAATACATTTAATAAAGAACACATAGTATGGTAATTTAGCTAAAAATAAAATAAGATTCTTTTCACGAACATTTGATGCAGTGTGTAGTAATAAAGACGGCAGTAATACGTACCTTAACTAACTTGTAGAGCCCGATGTTGTTTAGACTAAAAATGTATTCAAACGTTTGTTTCTTAAATTCCAGGGATGTGACTCAACTTGGATACTACTGCCGATACCCTCCAAACTGAAGCACATATCCTAAATATATGGCCTATACGTTGCTCCTAGTATTAGGCTATCATTATCTTAATTTCAGTTCAAGTTTTTTCTTTAAGTTGATGCCTTTTGTCAGTACGTTTTAAATTTTCACCAACATATCTTGTTACTCACCTTCTTCGTCTAATTTGAAAATCAGTATGAAACAATTTGTATATCATCAATTTGGTATTTGCTAATATTTCCCAGTTTTATGCATTCACCCATGTTTCTCTTATTGCAATAATATATATTCTTTTCATTTTAATTTTTTTTATTTTTATGGTGTTAACTTTGAAGTAATTACAACAGAGATATTAATCTAGAGCGAAGTATTTAAGCACTCTACTGGTAACGCGATTTTTGGTCAAGATTTACTTGGATACTTTTAATACGAATCTTATGATATTTCCAGAACTCCTCTCTGCCTCGAAGGCTCCATGCAGGCATCTCTCTTTCTCTAAGCCTCCTGTACCTCAACTCTACTTCACCACTCCTCTCACATAATTTAACATCTCTACTAAAATATTATAGAGCTCTGTCAAGTTCAACGAAACTAAATTTTTGTCCACCTAACCTAACCCAATTTAACACCTTTAACAGACCTGAAAGATCTAATATTCAGATCTTAACCTTGCTCAACGAAATTAAAAACTTGAGAACGAGAATGAGGACTTGAAGAGAAAGGAGGTAAAGGTCCGAGATCAGAATTGACAGTCTCACAGTCTTAAGTAAATGACTGGGGCTTCTCCCACACTTCTCCCACACCACTTCTCCCACACTACTTCTCCCACACCACTTCTCCTGACTACAATGATCTCTAATTTACGTAATTATCAGGAGAAATTGCTGTCAGTATGACTATATAACATATGGGGGATAGGGAAGACAGGATAGGAGCTGGGATATGAAGCCGGGCTGAAGATACTAAGCCCAGCCCCTTGCAAATTCGGGGATCGAACGCCGACCTGTATTAAAGCCGGGTCATCGTTGTACCGACCAGTCCAAGTGGTTGGACTCTAGTCTAAAGTCCCACAATCAACGACGATACAAGAATATATCATTACAAATTAATCTAAATGAAATTTGCGTTACAAATTAATTACAATACATCCACGCTCCATAACAATACAATACAGGAAAATGATTGAAAATAAAACAAAATACGATTACATACAAGACAACTACAATGCCTCAGAGTACATGACAGTGGTCGTTTGTGTGCAAGTCATGCGCTCCTTGAGACGTTGGTACTGTTTGTTTACGAACTCGCATCTCGCAAACAATGACAAATTTTATTTGTCACTGTTTGTCACAGTCAAGTCTTACCAAGAGGTTGCCATATGTCCCCAGCACCTTCAAATGGGAGAAGAATGGCCTAAAAGGCTTCACTTCACACGGGTGAAATAGGGCGAAATAGGTGCTCACAAAATAGGGTAAAGGAATTTATGGAATAAACTAAACACAGAAAAGCATAGTGTCTTTGAAACCAAACATTAAATTCAGCACATGGATAGTGAGTCATACTTGACGTTACAGGATCTCTGTACCCGAGAATTACAGGTGTGTGAAGGATAATTAGACTAATTTGTAAGGTACTCTGCCTCGTGGCTCTCTTGAGCTGTTATTGGAGTTCAAGTGTGTTTGTGGAGTCCAAGTGTTTTTGTGGAATCCCAGTGTGTTTGTGTAAGTCAAGAATGACTTCCCTGGAGCAGCTGGGAGCTAGCAAGCACCAGTACCCTTGCTGGGGAAGCGAATATGTCTCACTTGCCTGGGTAGTGAATATGACCCACTCCCATGGGTAGTGAATTTGACTCACTCACCAGGGTAGTGAATTTGACTCACTCACCAGGGTAGTGAATTTGACTCACTCACCGGGGTAGTGAATATGACCCACTCCCATGGGTAGTGAATATGACCCACTCCCATGGGTAGTGAATATGACCCACTCCCATGGGTAGTGAATTTGACTCACTCACCGGGGTAGTGAATATGACCCACTCCCATGGGTAGTGAATATGACCACCTCCCATGGGTAGTGAATATGACCCACTCCCATGGGTAGTGAATATGACCCACTCCCATGGGTAGTGAATATGACCCACTCCCATGGGTAGTGAATATGACCCACTCCCATGGGTAGTGAATATGACCCACTCCCATGGGTAGTGAATATGACCCACTCCCATGGGTATAGTGAATATGACCCACTTCCATGGGTAGTGAATATGACTCACTCCCATGGGTAGTGAATATGACCCACTCCCATGGGTAGTGAATATGACCCACTCCCATGGGTAGTGAATATGACCCACTCCCATGGGTAGTGAATTTGACTCACTCACCGGGGTAGTAAATATCTCTCACTCACCAGGGTAGTGAACATGACTCACTCACCAGGGTAGTGAACATGACCCACTCACCAGGGTAGTGAACATGACTCACTCACCAGGGTAGTGAACATGACTCACTCACCTGGGTAGTGAACATGACCCACTCACCTGGGTAGTGAACATGACTCACTCACCAGGGTAGTGAACATGACTCACTCACCAGGGTAGTGAACATGACCCACTCACCAGGGTAGTGAACATGACTCACTCACCAGGGTAGTGAACATGACCCACTCACCAGGGTAGTGAACATGACCCACTCACCAGGGTAGTGAACATGACCCACTCACCAGGGTAGTGACCATGACCCACTCACCTGGGTAGTGACCATGACTCACTCACTTGGGTAGTGACCATGACTCACTCACCAGGGTAGTGACCATGACTCACTCACCAGGGTAGTGACCATGACTCACTCACCAGGGTAGTGACCATGACCCACTCACCTGGGTAGTGACCATGACCCACTCACCTGGGTAGTGAACATGACCCCTCCGCACGTCTGGAGGAGTACCCATCACGACATGAACCATACTAAACACACTATTGAAGATAACACACAAAATTTCATTCGCGTTCCCATCACTTAGACATTATAATCGACCTTATTGCTCTCTGACTCCCACCTTACTGAAAAATACGAGTTTAACGTATATTTCGAGGCAACGTAAGCAGACCAATGCATGAAGCTGTAGCACCTCCAAGACCAACATAAGTGCCTCTAGTGCCTCCAAGAGCAAGATAGGTGCCTCTAGTGCCTCTAAGACCAAGATAGGTTCCTCTAGTTCCTCCAAGTCCAAGATATGTGCCTCTAGTGCCTCCAAGACCAAGTTAGGTGCCTCTAGTGCCTCCAAGTCCAAGATATGTGCCTCTAGTGCCTCCAAGACCAGGAAAGGTGCCTCTAGTGCCTCCAAGACCAAGATAGGTGCTTCTAGTCCCTCCAAGACCAAGATAGGTGCCTCTAGTGCCTCCAAGACCAGGATAGGTGCCTCTAGTGCCTCTAAGACCAAGATAGGTGCCTCTAGGGCCTCCAAGACCAAGATAGGTGCCTCTAGTGTCTCCAAGACCAAGATAGGTGCCTCTAGGGCCTCCAAGACCAAGATAGGTGCTTCTAGTCCCTCCAAGACCAAGATAGGTGCCTCTAGTGCCTCCAAGGCCACGATACGTGCCTCTAGTGCCTCCAAGACCAAGATAGGTGCCTCTAGGGCCTCCAAGACCAAGAGGGTGCCTCTAGTGCCTCTAAGACCATGATATGTGCTTCTAGTCCCTCCAAGACAAAGATAGGTTCCTCTAGTTCCTCTAAGACCAAGATATGTGCCTCTAGAGCCTCCAAGACAAAGATAGGTGCCTCTAGTGCCTCCAAGACCAAGATAGGTGCCTCTAGTGCCTCCAAGACCAGGATAGGTGCCTCTAGTGCTTCCAAGACCAAGATAGGTGCCTTTAGTGCCTCCTAGACCAAGATAGGTGCCTCTAGTGCCTCCAAGACCATGATTGATGTCTCTAGTGCGTCCAAGACCATGGCAGGTGCCTCTAGGGCTTCCAAGACCAAGATTGGTGCCTCAAGTTCCTCCAAGACTAAGATAGGTACCTCTAGAACCTCCAAGACCAAGATAGGTGCCTCCAAGACGAAGATAGGTGCCTCTAGTGCCTCTAAGACCAAGATAGGTGCCTCTAGGGCCTCCAAGACCAAGATAGGTGCCTCTAGTGTCTCCAAGACCAAGATAGGTGCCTCTAGGGCCTCCAAGACCAAGATAGGTGCTTCTAGTCCCTCCAAGACCAAGATAGGTGCCTCTAGTGCCTCCAAGGCCACGATACGTGCCTCTAGTGCCTCCAAGACCAAGATAGGTGCCTCTAGGGCCTCCAAGACCAAGAGGGTGCCTCTAGTGCCTCTAAGACCATGATATGTGCTTCTAGTCCCTCCAAGACAAAGATAGGTTCCTCTAGTTCCTCTAAGACCAAGATATGTGCCTCTAGAGCCTCCAAGACAAAGATAGGTGCCTCTAGTGCCTCCAAGACCAAGATAGGTGCCTCTAGTGCCTCCAAGACCAGGATAGGTGCCTCTAGTGCTTCCAAGACCAAGATAGGTGCCTTTAGTGCCTCCTAGACCAAGATAGGTGCCTCTAGTGCCTCCAAGACCATGATTGATGTCTCTAGTGCGTCCAGGACCATGGCAGGTGCCTCTAGGGCTTCCAAGACCAAGATTGGTGCCTCAAGTTCCTCCAAGACTAAGATAGGTACCTCTAGAACCTCCAAGACCAAGATAGGTGCCTCCAAGACGAAGATAGGTGCCTCTAGTGCCTCCAAGACCAAGATAGGTGCTTCTAGTGCCTCCAAGACCAAGTTAGGTGCCTCCAAGACCAAGTTAGGTGCCTCCAAGACCAAGTTAGGTGCCTCCAAGACCAAGTTAGGTGCCTCCAAGATCAAGATACGTACCTCTATGTCTCCAAGACCAAAATAGGTGCCTCTAGTGCCTTCACAACCAAGATAGATGCCTCCAAGACCAAGATAGGTGCCTCCAAGACCAAGATAGGTGCCTCCAAGACCAAGTTAGGTGCCTCCAAGACTTAGAGAGGTACCTCTAGTGCCTTCAAGACTAAGATAGGTGCCTCTAGTGCCTCATGACAAAGGACCTCTAGTGCTTCCAAGATCAAGATAGGTGCATGTAGTGCCTCCAAGACCATGATAAGTGCTTCTAGAGCCTCCAAGACAAAGATAAGGACTTCTAGTGCTTCCATGACTAAGATAGGTGCATCTAGTGCCTCCAAAACCAAGATAGGTGCCTCTAGGGGCCTCCACGACCAAGACAGGTGCCTCTATTTCCTCCAAAACCAAGATAGGTACCTCTCGTGTCCCCAAGACCAAGATAGGTACCTGAAGCGCCTTCTAGTAAACCATTCAAACGCCCGGGAAATGGGGAGAGCAAGCCTAAAATCTACGGAAAACACAACACTTGATTTCATTTCAGAGCGTGAAAATTGATATTGATGCTGCTATTGTGTAAACAGTGTTACCTGGGCCGACCCCCGACTGACCTGTGACGCTCACTTACCCGACATGTGTCATCTTGCAAATTTGAGGGAGGCTAGCCAATAGCCTCTGGCCTTTTTTCTTTGGACAGACAGACAAGCAGACCAGCACACAGACATTCCATATTGAGATATAAATTAGGAGTCTGGGTGGTTACCTAACAGCAAGCAACTGGCCTTCTGCCATTTTCCTTTTTTTGTGCGTGAGACGGCTTCAGACCCAGCCATCAGGAGGTGGCTTCAGACCCAGCCATCAGGAGGTGGCTTCAGACCCAGCCATCAGGAGGTGGCTTCAGACCCAGCCATCAGGAGGTGGCTTCAGACCCAGCCATCAGGAGGTGGCTTCAGACCCAGCCATCAGGAGGTGGCTTCAGACCCAGCCATCAGGAGGTGGCTTCAGACCCAGCCATCAGGAGGTGGCTTCAGACCCAGCCATCAGGAGGTGGCTTCAGACCCAGCCATCAGGAGGTGGCTTCAGACCCAGCCATCAGGAGGTGGTCAATCATCCTGCCGTAACAAAAACACAGACACGACCTGACCAAATATGCAACACAGCAACAGAGGGTCAACATCATTCAACTGACCTTCAAGCAAATTATTGTGTTTTTTTGTTTCGTTTTTGTCTGAGTCTGTTTTTATTGGACGTGTACTGGTTTACGCCGCTAATACTTCAAGTCCACACTTTATATAACTCATTTTAAAACTCTTGACAGTCAACTCATTTTACAAGTTGCCCATGATATACACCTCATTGTACAAGTTTTCCCTTATATACACCTCATTGTACAAGTTTTCCCTTATATACACCACATTGTACAAGTTTTCCCTTATATACACCTCATTGTACAAGTTTTCCATAATATACACCTCATTGTACAAGTTTTCCCTTATATACACCTCATTGTACAAGTTTTCCCTTATATACACCTCATTGTGCAAGTTTTCCCTTATATACACCTCATTGTACAAGTTTTCCCTTATATACACCTCATTGTACAAGTTTTCCCTTATATACACCACATTGTACAAGTTTTCCCTTATATACACCTCATTGTACAAGTTTTCCATAATATACACCTCATTGTACAAGTTTTCCCTTATATACACCTCATTGTACAAGTTTTCCCTTATATACACCTCATTGTACAAGTTTTCCCTTATATACACCTCATTGTACGAGTTTTCCCTTATATACACCTCATTGTACAAGTTTTCCCTTATATACACCTCATTGTACAAGTTTTCCATAATATACACCTCATTGTACAAGTTTTCCCTTATATACACCTCATTGTACAAGTTTTCCCTTATATACACATCATTGTACAAGTTTTCCATAATATACACCTCATTGTACAAGTTTTCCCTTACATACACCTCATTGTACAAGTTTTCCATGATATACACCTCATTGTACAAGTTTTCCCTTATATACACCTCATTGTACAAGTTTTCCCTTATATACACCTCATTGTACAAGTTTTCCCTTATATACACATCATTGTACAAGTTTTCCATAATATACACCTCATTGTACAAGTTTTCCCTTACATACACCTCATTGTACAAGTTTTCCATAATATACACCTCATTGTATAAGTTTTCCATAATATACACCTCATTGTACAAGTTTTCCATAATATACACCTCATTGTATAAGTTTTCCATAATATACACCTCATTGTACAAGTTTTCCATAATATACACCTCATTGTACAAGTTTTCCATAATATACACCTCATTGTACAAGTTTTCCATAATATACACCTCATTGTACAAGTTTTCCCTTACATACACCTCATTGTACAAGTTTTCCCTTATATACACCTCATTGTACAAGTTTTCCATAATATACACCTCATTGTACAAGTTTGCCCTTATATACACCTCATTGTACAAGTTTTCCCTTATATACACCTCATTGTACAAGTTTTCCCTTATATACACCTCATTGTACAAGTTTTCCATAATATACACCTCATTGTACAAGTTTTCCATAATATACACCTCATTGTACAAGTTTTCCCTTACATACACCTCATTGTACAAGTTTTCCCTTATATACACCTCATTGTACAAGTTTTCCATAATATACACCTCATTGTACAAGTTTTCCCTTATATACACCTCATTGTACAAGTTTTCCCTTATATACACCTCATTGTACAAGTTTTCCCTTATATACACCTCATTGTACAAGTTTTCCCTTATATACACCTCATTGTACAAGTTTTCCATAATATACACCTCATTGTACAAGTTTTCCCTTATATACACCTCATTGTACAAGTTTTCCATGATATACACCTCATTGTACAAGTTTTCCATGATATACACCTCATTGTACAAGTTTTCCATAATATACACCTCATTGTACAAGTTTTCCCTTATATACACCTCATTGTACAAGTTTTCCATAATATACACCTCATTGTACAAGTTTTCCCTTATATACACCTCATTGTACAAGTTTTCCATGATATACACCTCATTGTACAAGTTTTCCCTTACATACACCTCATTGTACAAGTTTTCCATAATATACACCTCATTGTACAAGTTTTCCCTTATATACACCTCATTGTACAAGTTTTCCCTTATATACACCTCATTGTACAAGTTTTCCATAATATACACCTCATTGTACAAGTTTTCCCTTATATACACCTCATTGTACAAGTTTTCCATAATATACACCTCATTGTACAAGTTTTCCATAATATACACCTCATTGTACAAGTTTTCCCTTATATACACCTCATTGTACAAGTTTTCCATAATATACACCTCATTGTACAAGTTTTCCCTTATATACACCTCATTGTACAAGTTTTCCCTTATATACACCTCATTGTACAAGTTTTCCATAATATACACCTCATTGTACAAGTTTTCCATAATATACACCTCATTGTACAAGTTTTCCATGATATACACCTCATTGTACAAGTTTTCCATGATATACACCTCATTGTACAAGTTTTCCATAATATACACCTCATTGTACAAGTTTTCCCTTATATACACCTCATTGTACAAGTTTTCCCTTATATACACCTCATTGTACAAGTTTTCCATGATATACACCTCATTGTACAAGTTTTCCCTTATATACAACTCATTGTACAAGTTTTCCATAATATACAACTCATTTTAAAAAGTCCCTCTTGATATATTACTCATTTTGTATTACTTATGTGTTACCACACCTTCTGCACCCTTTCCCCCCTATTCCTCCTTCCTCACCCATCTCCCATTCCCCTATTCCCCCTTCCTATTCTTTTCCCTCTATTCTTCCTTCCTATCCCATTTTTTATCTACCTCTTTCACCCTTCTCCCCTCCCTCTTCCACTTCTTCCCCTCCCTCTTCCCCATCCTTTTCCACTAAATTTCCCCTTCATTTTTCATCCTTTCCTCTTCCCCCAGTCTGCTCCTGTTCCCTCTCCCCTTCTTTCCCCTTTTTTCTACTTCTCCCAAATTCTCGTATCACTCGTCTCTCAGCTGCTAGCTATTAGCGAGGCCTCGTAGCAGCTGCTCCTTGCTAGAGAGGCCTCGTAGCTCCCGCTCCTTGCTAGCGAGGCCTCGTAGCTCCCGTGCCTTGCTAGCGAGGCCTCGTAGCTCCTGTTCCTTGCTAGCGAGGCCTCGTAGCTCCCGTTCCTTGCTAGCGAGGCCTCGTAGCTCCCGTTTCTTGCTAGCGAGGCCTCGTAGCTCCCGCTCCTTGCTAGCGAGGCCTCGTAGCTCCCGTTCCTTACTAGCGAGGCCTCGTAGCTCCCGTTCCTTACTAGCGAGGCCTCGTAGCTCCCGCTCCTTGCTAGCGAGGCCTCGTAGCTCCCGTTCCTTACTAGCGAGGCCTCGTAGCTCCCGTTCCTTACTAGCGAGGCCTCGTAGCTCCCGCTCCTTGCTAGTGAGGCCTCGTAGCTCTTGCTCCTTGCTAGCGAGGCCTCGTAGCTCCCGTTCCTTACTAGCGAGGCCTCGTAGATCCCGCTCTTTGCTAGCGAGGCCTCGTAGCTCCCGTTCCTTACTAGCGAGGCCTCGTAGCTCTTGCTCCTTGCTAGCGAGGCCTCGTAGCTCTTGCTCCTTGCTAGCGAGGCCTTGTAGTTCCCGCCTCTTGGTAGCGAGGCCTCGTAGCTCCCGTTCGAACCATTCAGGCTTGTTCGCATTTGTGTTCCTCACGTGTGCCCCAAAGAATGAGGTGATTTGATAAAATGCTATGCCCATTTTATCAAATCAACCTCCGCTCTTTTCCATGACTGTTACATCTAGAAAGGGCAGCTTCCCATCCTTTTCCATCTCGTAAGTGAAACGCAGCACGGAACTCTGCTCAAATGCCTCCTTCAGCTTCAGCTCCCAGCAGTTTTGAGGAGCTGAAGGAGGCATTTGAGCAGAGTTCCGTGCTGCGTTTCACTTACGAGATGGAAAAGGATGGGAAGCTGCCCTTTCTAGATGTAACAGTCATGGAAAAGAGCGGAGGTTTCCACACTGCAGTCTACACTAAGGAAACGAACATAGGAATGTGCCTAAATGCCAACAGCGACTGCCCAGACAGGTACAAGAGGAGTGTTGTTAACGCTTATGTCGACAGTGCTCTCAGCCACAGCTCAGAATGGAAGCAAGTCGACGAAGAACTCTGTAGGATAATGCAGGTCCTTGTCAACAACGGCTTCTCCAATGGTTTCGTCGAAGACATCATAAGAAGGAGAGTGAAACGCCATGCAACCTCTGAAAAGACAACTAACACAACACCTATACCCCCTATTAGACTATTTTACAGGAACTTCTTTTCCACAGCTCATAAAACGGAGGAAAGGGTCCTGAAAGATATTGTTAATAGAAACGTTATCCCTACAGACAAAAATCAGAGGATACAACTGACGATTTACTATAAAACCAGAAAAACGGCCAGCCTTCTCATGAGAAACTCTCCAGACACAAAGCAGAACGCTTTAAAAGAGACCAACGTCGTCTATGCCTTCAAATGCCCTCTTGGGGACTGTAAGCTCCAAAAAACCCAATATATAGGCAAGACAACAACATCTCTTTCTAGGCGTTTAACGATGCATAAGCAACAGGGCTCCATTAAGGAACATATAATCTCTTCCCACAACCAAACCATCGCCAGAGAAATCCTAGTAAACGTCACAGAAATCATCGATAGATACAGCGATAGCAGGTGGCTTGACGTCTGCGAGGCACTACACTTCAAGAAGTCAACACCAGCAATCAACAGCCAATTAATGCACAACTATATTCTACCCACCTCAAGACTCCGCTCCAATATAGAAGCATCAAGAAATATGGACCAATAGGGTTTCTACAATCACTTCCATTCAATACCCATTGTTTCGTGTTCTGTCTTGTGTTTAGGAATTTAATACCCTATTAATACCACCACACCCCATCCACCTCACTCAAATGTAGATATAAAGAAATCGAAGATGTGTAAGTTCTATTCAGTTGTGTATGCGTAAACTAAAGTCTTTGAAAATGTAATAAGTTTTACGAAACGCGCTCAAGTGTGGCGTCAGACTAGAAATAAAAATGAATTTTGGAGAATTGATTTTTGAATTACCACCAACAGTGAAAAGAAACGTACGAAAGATCGAGAAAATTCGTGTTAGAATTATTAATCTTACTTTTTCGGTCATATTTAATAATATATATATATATATATATATATATATATATATATATATATATATATATATATATATATATATATATATATATATATATATATATATATATATTGGTGTATACTGGCAGCAGGTTTTCTTTCAAACATGTTTCATTGAATATGACCGCATATTCTGTATTTATTATTTTCTGGTTTAGGGCTTCTATCCCTCTAACTATTTTCTTAGCATCAGGGCTTAATTGAAATAGGAGTTCTCCAAAACTCATTTTCGTACTTTTAAGGTGAAGAAAAGAAGTGATTTACTATAGAGTGTATTGCACTTATTTGTATAATTTGCACGACGTTTCGAACCTCCATGGCTCATTCTCAAGTGAACAGATCTTACAATACTAGTTGATTTTATACCCGCATTAGGTCAGGTGATAATACAATGAAGGTGAAAACATGGGGGGATACATAAGGGATAAACATAGGGGCTGCAGAAGGCTTATTGGCCCATACGAGGCATCTCCTATCAAAGATTAATCCAGTGTAATTGGCCTGTTATGTTGGACATTGTCTTCTGTGTTGGCATCGATATGTTCTTGTCTTGTCCTTACTCTCATGGTGGGTAGAGTAAATAGTTCCGTGATTTGGGTGTTCATGGTAGGTCGCTCTATTCTTATGTGAATTGCCTCAAGAATTTGTAATCTTCTTGAATCTTGGGTTTTGTCTATTATGCAAGTATTCTTGTTCAACATTTCTCTTGTTAGAGTAATGTCATGGGCTTGTCTCATGTGATTCCTAGGAATCACATGAGGGAATCGGGGGTAGGTGGGGGTTTTGGGGTAGAAGAGGGGGAAGAGGGAGATGGGGGAAGGTGTTAGGGGGTCACAGGTGAGGGGTTAAATGTGGGCTGGAGGTGCATAGGAGGGGTGAAGGTTGGGTGGGGTTTGGGGGGTGAGTGTAAGAGGGGTGCAGTGGAAGCTGGGATGGAGCAGATGGAAGTGAAGGCAATGGGGTAGAAGGGGCAGGGGAGTAAGAGGGGGTAATAGGGGAGGGGGGATGGGAAGGTGGGTTTGGGGAAGGGATGGCTTGACCCACTGGGGTCGTTGACAGGTGTGATGTAGCAGGGGCAGGGGAGTTGTTGGGGAAGTGCAAATGTGGCAGGGGCAGGGGGGTTTTGAGGGGATAGGGCAGAAGGAGGTATAGGAGGGTTGAGTTGGGGAGGATGTGACCTGGGAGGTGGCCTGAGAGGTGGCCTGGGAGGTGACCTGGGAGGTGACCTGGGAGGTGGCCTGGGAGGTGACCTGGGAGGTGACCTGGGAGGTGAGGCTACCTGAGAGGCTAGGGGTACGGTGTCGTGCTTGCCATCTATTCTTGTAGGTGGTGTGTGTGTGTGTGTGTGTGTGTGTGTGTGTGTGTGTGTGTGTGTGAATCACGAAAATTAACACGTGATGAAAAATGTGACAGTGTCAGACCACGGAGGAAGAATTGAAACAGGAATTTCCTTAAGTACATTCGCATATTAATACATCTTCAGGATTCCTTCTGAAGATGTATTAATATACGAAAGTACTTAAGGAAATTCCAGTTTTCAATTCTTCCTCCGTGGTCTGACACTGTCATATATATATATATATATATATATATATATATATATATATATATATATATATATATATATATATATATATATATATATATATATATATATATATATATATATATATATATATATATAAAACAGTAGCAACAGCAGATTGCAGCAACTCGAAAATAGATGAAATCCTTTGCATGGTTGCAGCCGGTGGTCACCTTGGAGGAAGCCTGGAAAAACAGGTTTGTGGTAGTCAAGGTTCCCGGCTCTGGCCAAGGTTATGCCCTAGTGTGGGGGAAGCCACACCCAGCTCCCTGACACACCTGGTGCTGCCAGGCAGGTGTGTGACAGTGTCGTGGTTTCAATGACTGAGGGAGTGTCAGGGGGGTCACACTGACTGAGGGAGTGTCAGGGGGGGGTCACACTGACTGAGGGAGTGTCAGGGGTCACACTGCCTGAGACAGTGTCAGGGGCGAGCCACACTGCCTGAGACAGTGTCAGGGGCGAGCCACACTGCCTGAGACAGTGTCAGGGGCGAGCCACACTGCCTGAGACAGTGTCAGGGGCGAGCCACACTGCCTGAGACAGTGTCTGGAGGTAACACTGCCTGAGACAGTGTCAGGGGCGAGCCACACTGCCTGAGACAGTGTCAGGGGCGAGCCACACTGCCTGAGACAGTGTCAGGGGCGAGCCACACTGCCTGAGACAGTGTCAGAGGCGAGCCACACTGCCTGAGACAGTGTCAGGGGCGAGCCACACTGCCTGAGACAGTGTCAGGGGCGAGCCACACTGCCTGAGACAGTGTCAGGGGCGAGCCACACTGCCTGAGACAGTGTCAGGGGCGAGCCACACTGCCTGAGACAGTGTCAGGGGCGAGCCACACTGCCTGAGACAGTGTCAGGGGGGCCCACACTGCCTGAGACAGTGTCAGGGGGGCCCACACTGCCTGAGACAGTGTCAGGGGGGCCCACACTGCCTGAGACAGTGTCAGAGGCGAGCCACACTGCTCCTCCACGCACCAGCTTTACACCTTGCCTCACTTCGTAAACAAGATACAGGATGGTGAGCCAGACCGAGTTCTTCGTGAGAAACCTTCCTCCCTTCACCAGTTCCACCTCATCTTCCCAGCACATGACACCCCAGAACAAAGGAGAACTTCCTCTTCGACACAGGTGTCAACAAGGCCCTTGGACCAGGCTACGTCAGCCCCTACACACCCTGTCAAAGGGGCCGTGTTAACGGACCGGACCCTGGCAGCCGTCATCCAATTCTGCATTCATCACGAGTCTTGGCGACCAATTTAGAAGATCACCGCTATATCTAGTGACAATAGGTAAACAATAGGTAAAGCATGATATTGGTAAATCATGGGGGTATCAATCATGGTGGCATCCATCATGGTGGCATCCATCATGGTGGTATCCATCATGGTGGCATCCATCATGGTGACATCCATCATGGTGGCATCCATCATGGTGACATCCATCATATAGGTATCCATCATGGGGTCTTCCATCATGTTGGGTATCCATCATGCGGTATCCATCATAATGACATCCATCATGGTGGCATCCTTCATGGTGGCATCCTTCATGGTGGCATCCATCATGGTTGCATCCATCATGTTGGGCATCCATCATGGTGGGCATCCATCATGGGGGCATCCATCATGGTGGCATCCATCATGGTGGTATCCATCATGGTGGCATCCATCATAGGGGCATCCATCATGGTGGGTATCCATCATGGGGGCATCCATCATGGTAGCATCCATCATGGGGGCATCCATCATGGTGGGTATCCATCATGGGGGCATCCATCATGGGGGCATCCATCATGGTGGGTATCCATCATGGGGGCATCCATCATGGTGGTATCCATCATTGGGGCATCTATCATGGGGGCATCCATCATGGGGGCATCCATCATGGGGGCATCCATCATTGGGGCATCCATCATGGTGGGTATCCATCATGGGGACATCCATCATGGGGGTATTTATCATGGGGGCATCCATCATGGGGGATATTTATCATGGTGGTATCCATCATTGGGGCATCCATCATAGGGGCATCCATCATGGGGTATTTATCATGGGGGCATCCATCATTGGGGCATCCATCATGGGGGCATCCATCATGGGGGTATTTATCATGGGGGCATCCATCATTGGGGCATCCATCATGGGGACATCCATCATCGGGGTATTTATCATGGGGGCATCCATCATTGGGGCATCCATCATGGGGGCATCCATCATCGGGGTATTTATCATGGGGACATCCATCACGAGTAAGCCATCCATCACCACTAAACACAGCCACCCAGACATCTTGAGTGAGAACTAAACTTGCAGTAAGTGTGCTCACACCCGGGCTGACCTTGGCCCAGAGACCACGCCATGACATAACTCATTAAGTAATATTTACAAAAAAAAAAAAATCCTGTCGTTATCCTGTGTCGTTTTTGTCCTCGATTTGAAAATGAAGAGGGTTAATATTGGGGGGGGGGAGGGGGAGTGGGGTCGGGGAGGGAGAGGAGCAACAGGATGAGGTTTGGAGGAGGAGTTGGGAGAGGGGAGAGGTTACTGGGGAGGGTGACCGGTTTTTTGAGGGGTTGGAAATATGACAGGCGGGAGAGTGCCAGGGGCGTACGGGAGAAGGAGGGGAAGAGAGGAGAGGGGAGGGGAGGGAGGGGGGAATAGAAGCAAAACTTCCCAATTGTTGAAAAAAGTGAGATTCTGTAGGTCCACAACACCACCACAACCACTAACCGGACCACCACAACCACCAACCACACCACCACAACCACCAACCACACCACCACAACCACCAACCAGACCACCACAACCAACAACCGGACCACCACAACCACCAACCACACCACCACAACCACCAACCGCACCACCACAACCACCAACCGGACCACCACAACCACCAACCGGACCACCACAACCACTAACCGGACCACCACAACCACCAACCGCACCACCACAACCAACAACCGGACCACCACAACCACCAACCGGACCACCACAACCACCAACCGGACCACCACAACCACCAACCGCACCACCACAACCACCAACCGCACCACCACAACCAACAACCGGACCACCACAACCACCAACCACACCACCACAACCACCAACCACACCACCACAACCACCAACCGCACCACCACAACCAACAACCGGACCACCACAACCAACAACCGCACCACCACAACCACCAACCGGACCACCACAACCACCAACCACACCACCACAACCACCAACCACACCACCACAACCACCAACCGCACCACCACAACCAACAACCGCACCACCACAACCACCAACCGGACCACCACAACCACCAACCACACCACCACAACCACCAACCGCACCACCACAACCAACAACCGCACCACCACAACCACCAACCACACCACCACAACCACCAACCACACCACCACAACCACCAACCACACCACCACAACCAACAACCGGACCACCACAACCACCAACCACACCACCACAACCACCAACCGCACCACCACAACCACCAACCACACCACCACAACCACCAACCGCACCACCACAACCACCAACCACACCACCACAACCACCAACCACACCACCACAACCACCAACCGGACCACCACAACCACCAACCGGACCACCACAACCAACAACCACACCACCACAACCACCAACCGCACCACCACAACCACCAACCGCACCACCACAACCACCAACCGGACCACCACAACCACCAACCGGACCACCACAACCACCAACCGGACCACCACAACCACTAACCGGACCACCACAACCACCAACCGCACCACCACAACCAACAACCGGACCACCACAACCACCAACCGGACCACCACAACCAACAACCGCACCACCACAACCACCAACCACACCACCACAACCAACAACCGCACCACCACAACCAACAACCGCACCACCACAACCAACAACCGGACCACCACAACCACCAACCGCACCACCACAACCACCAACCACACCACCACAACCACCAACCGGACCACCACAACCACCAACCGGACCACCACAACCAACAACCACACCACCACAACCACCAACCGCACCACCACAACCACCAACCGCACCACCACAACCACCAACCGGACCACCACAACCACCAACCGGACCACCACAACCACCAACCGCACCACCACAACCACCAACCACACCACCACAACCACCAACCGGACCACCACAACCACCAACCGGACCACCACAACCACCAACCGGACCACCACAACCACCAACCGCACCACCACAACCACCAACCACACCACCACAACCACCAACCACACCACCACAACCACCAACCGGACCACCACAACCACCAACCGCACCACCACAACCACCAACCACACCACCACAACCACCAACCGGACCACCACAACCACCAACCGGACCACCACAACCACCAACCGGACCACCACAACCACCAACCACACCACCACAACCACCAACCGCACCACCACAACCACTAACCACACCACCACAACCACCAACCACACCACCACAACCACCAACCGCACCACCACAACCACCAACCGCACCACCACAACCACCAACCACACCACCACAACCAACAACCGGACCACCACAACCACCAACCGCACCACCACAACCACCAACCGCACCACCACAACCACCAACCACACCACCACAACCACCAACCACACCACCACAACCACCAACCGCACCACCACAACCACCAACCAGACCACCACAACCAACAACAACAACACTGCAGGAATCAGAAGACAAAAAGCGACGAAAACAGTTTCCAGCGCTTGACTATTCCGCCAGGCGCGAGGGAATCCGGTTCTGTACGCAGCCCCTCCTATCTTTTTGTGAGTCTTATCCCTGTTTAAACAAAAAAGCAAGATTTGCGAAGCGTTAGGCAGGTCTTGTTCATATATAAGACCCTGAGGAAGCAGGCCACACCGCACTCACTCCCTTCCTCCTGCTGACTCCACCTCCAGACGCTCTTCGCAGAAATGGTGAGTCTTGTACCAACCGCACGATCTCATTTTACGTCAACGTTCAAGAGGGAAGAAGGTGAACACTTGCAGAAGGTACCTGATCATCGGGAACTATGGTAGTTCCAGCTTGAGGAGTGCGTGTAGTGGCGTCTCGTCAGCTTGGGGGACCACACCGCCATCTGCAGGCCTCGCTAGTCTTAGACGACATTGATTTTCAGAACCAACACAGAGGGGTAGAAATAGCCTAAGCTACTCTATCCCTTTGAGATGTATTTATTGCTTATCTCAATAAACATACTTGAACTTGAACTTGAACCAACACTCAACCGCTGGAACACTTAGGATGCTCTTCGTATATCTCAAGGGATTTTGTGAGGTGTCTCTCTCTCTCTCTCTCTCTCTCTCTCTCTCTCTCTCTCTCTCTCTCTCTCTCTCTCAATTCCTCGGAGAATTTTGTAGGTAGTGATCGTGTCTTCCCTTACTCTTCAGTCTTCTAGTGTCGTGAGGTACATTTCTCGCAGCCTTTCTTCGTAACTCATGGCTCTTAGTTCTGGGACTAGCCTACTGGCATATCTCTGAACTTTTTCAAGCTTCGCCTTGTGCTTGACAAGTTACGGGCTCCAAAGTTACGGGCTCCAAGTTACGGGTATACAAAGTCCTGAATGATTCCTTACACAGGTTCCTGAAATGCGCGCGCGTGTGTGTGTGTGTGTGTGTGTGTGTGTGTGTGTGTGTGTGTGTGTGTGTGTGTGTGTGTGTGTGTGTGTGTGTGTGTGTGTGTGTGTGTGTGTGTGTGTGTGTGTGTGTGTGTGTGTGTGTGTGTGTGTGTGTGTGTGTGTGTGTGTATGTGTACTCACCTAGTTGTGTCTGCAGGATCGAGCATCGACTCTTGGATCCCGCCTTTCGAGCATCGGTTGTTTACAGTAATGACTCCTGTCCCATTTCCCTATCATACCTGGTTTTAAAATTATGAATAGTATTTGCTTCCACAACCTGTTCCTGAAGTGCATTCCCTTTTCCCACTACTCTCACGCTAAAAGAAAACTTTCTAACATCTCTGTGACTCATCTGAGTCTCAAGCTTCCATCCATGTCCCCTCGTTCTGTTACTATTCCGTGTGAACATTTCGTCTATGTCCACTCTGTCAATTCCCTCTGAGTATCTTATACGTTCCTATCATGTCCCCCCTCTCCCTTCTTCTTTCTAGTGTCGTAAGGCACAGTTCCCTCAGGCGCTCCTCATACCCCATCCCTCGTAGCTCTGGGACGAGTCTCGTTGCAAACCTCTGAACCTTTTCCAGTTTCATTATATGCTTCTTCAGATGGGGGACTCCATGATGAGGCGGCATACTCTAAGACTGGCCTCGCGTAGGCAGTGTAAAGCGTCCCTAAATGCCTCCTTACTTAGGTTTCTGAATGATGTTCTAAATTTTGCCAGTGTAGAGTACGCTGCTGTCGTTATCCTATTTATATGTGCCTCAGGAGATAGGGGTGTGTGTGTGTGTGTGTGTGTGTGTGTGTGTGTGTGTGTGTGTGTGTGTGTGTACTCACCTAGTTGTACTCACCTAGTTGTGTTTGCGGGGGTTGAGCTCTGGCTCTTTGGTCCCGCCTCTCAACCGTCAATCAACAGGTGTACAGATTCCTGAGCCTATCGGGCTCTGTCATATCTACACTTGAAACTGTGTATGGAGTGAGCCTCCACCACATCACCCCCTAATGCATTCCATTTGTCAACCACTCTGACACTAAAAAAGTTCTTTCTAATATCTCTGTGGCTCATTTGGGCACTCAGTTTCCACCTGTGTCCCCTTGTGCGTGTTCCCCTTGTGTTAAATAGACTGTCTTTGTCTACCCTATCAATCCCCTTCAGAATCTTGAATGTGGTGATCATGTCCCCCCTAACTCTTCTGTCTTCCAGCGAAGTGAGGTTTAATTCCCGTAGTCTCTCCTCGTAGCTCATACCTCTCAGCTCGGGTACTAGTCTGGTGGCAAACCTTTGAACCTTTTCCAGTTTAGTCTTATCCTTGACTAGATATGGACTCCATGCTGGGGCTGCATACTCCAGGATTGGCCTGACATATGTGGTATACAAAGTTCTGAATGATTCTTTACACAAGTTTCTGAATGCCGTTCGTATGTTGGCCAGAAGAGCAAAAGTGTGTGTGTGTGTGTGTGTGTGTGTGTGTGTGTGTGTGTGTGTGTGTGTGTGTGTGTGTGTGTGTGTGTGTGTGTGTGTGTGTGTGTGTGTGTGTGTGTGTGTGTGTGTGTGTGTGTGTGTGTGTGTGTGTGTGTGTGTGTGTGTGTGTGTGTGTGTGTGTCTGTGCGTGCGTGCGTGCGTGTGCGTGTACTCACCGAGTTGTGCAGCGGTGGTTGACCTTTTGCTCTTTGGTCCCGCCTCTCGATTGTCAATCAACTGGTGTACAGATTCCTGAGCCTACTGGGCTCTATCATATCTACATTTGAAACTGTGTATAGAGTCAGCCTCCACCGCATCACTACTTAATGCATTCCATTTACTAACTACTCTGACACTGAAAAAATTCTTTCTAATGTCTCTGTGGCTCATCTGGGTACTAAGTTTCCACCTGTGTCCCCTTGTTGGTGTTCCACCCGTGCTAAAGAGTTTATCTTTGTCCACCCTGTCAATTACCCTGAGAATTTTGTAGGTGGTTATCATGTCTCCCCATACTCTTCTGTTTTCTAGGGACGTGAGGTTCAGTTCCCTTAGCCTTTCCTCGTAGCTCATACCTCTCAGTTCCAGGACTAGTCTGGTGGCATTCCTCTGACTCTTCTCTAACTTTGTCTTGAGTTTAACTAGGTATGGACTCCAGGCTGGGGCCGCATATTCCAGGATTGGTCTGACATAAGTGGTATACAAGGTCCTGAACGATTCCTTACACACGTTTCTAAAAGCAGTTCTTATGTTGGCCAATCTAGCATATGCCGCTGATGATATCCTTTTAATGTCCTGCTCTGGAGTGTGATGTCAACCCCCAGATCTTTCTCTCTATTTGCCTCTTGCAGGATTTCACCTCCCAGATGGTATCTTGTGTTCAGCCTTCTGCTCCTTTCGCCTAATTTCATTACTTTACACTTTCCTGAGTTGAACTTTAGTACCCGTTTTCTAGACCGATCCTCCAGTTTGCTCAGATCGTCCAGTAGTCTCTGTCTATCTTCATCTGTCTTGATTCTTCTCACAGCTGTGAGAAGTGTACACAACTGTGTACTCACCTAATTGTGCTTGCAGTGGCTTGATCTTCGGCTCTTGGCCTTTGGCCCCGCCTCTCAACTGTCAATCTACTGGTGTACAGGTTCCCAAGAACCTGTGTGTGTGAGAGAGAGAGAGAGAGAGAGAGAGAGAGAGAGAGAGAGAGAGAGAGAGAGAGAGAGAGAGAGAGAGAGAGAGAGAGAGTGAGAGAGAGAGAGAGAGAGAGAGAGAGAGAGAGAGAGAGAGAGAGAGAGAGAGAGAGAGAGAGAGAGAGAGAGAGAGAGAGAGAGAGAGAGAGAGAGAGAGAGAGAGAGAGAGAGAGAGAGAGAGAGAGAGAGAGAGAGAGAGAGAGAGAGAGAGAGAGAGAGAGAGAGAGAGAGAGAGAGAGAGAGTGAGAGAGAGTGTGTGAGAGAGAGAGAGAGAGAGAGAGAGAGAGAGAGAGAGAGAGAGAGAGAGAGAGAGAGAGAGAGAGAGAGAGAGAGAGAGAGAGAGAGAGAGAGAGAGAGAGAGAGAGAGAGAGAGAGAGAGAGAGAGAGAGAGAGAGTGAGAGAGATAGAGAGAGAGAGAGAGAGAGAGTGAGAGAGAGAGTGAGAGAGAGAGAGAGAGAGAGAGAGAGAGAGAGAGAGAGAGAGAGAGAGAGAGAGAGAGAGAGAGAGAGAGAGAGAGAGAGAGAGAGAGAGAGAGAGAGAGAGAGAGAGAGAGAGAGAGAGAGAGAGAGAGAGAGAGAGAGAGAGAGAGAGAGAGAGAGAGAGAGAGAGAGAGAGAGAGAGAGAGAGAGAGAGAGAGAGAGAGAGAGAGAGAGAGAGAGAGAGAGAGAGAGAGAGAGAGAGAGAGAGAGAGAGAGAGAGAGAGAGAGAGAGAGAGAGAGAGAGAGAGAGAGAGAGAGAGAGAGAGAGAGAGAGAGAGAGAGAGAGGGGGGGGGGGCAACAACCTCTTGTACAACAAACCATGTAAGGTGCTGAGCAACTGAGACAACCCAGTAACCTCTGCTCATAAACCAGTAAGAACTGACACTCCTCAAACGCCTAAAAATGGGGGCGCTAAAGACTTCTTATCTCTCCCGCTACAGACTCCCAACAAGCGCTATCTCCTGCTGGCGGCGGTGCTGGTGGCCATGCTCCTAGTGGTGTTCCCGGCCGAGGCAGCGCCCCAGGTTGGCTACGGCGTCTTACCCGCAGGCCGGGGGCTCCTTCCCGCGTGCCAGCGCCTTCCTCCAGGGTCCCTACTCCACCTTCGGAGGGTACAGCCTTGAGATCGGCAGCTTCGAGAATGAGCGGAGAATCTACGTCTAAGAACAGACATCTTCCCCCTGACTCCAATCCCTATTGTGACAAGTTTCATATCCTGACGTACCCAGTTCCATCTCCTGCTGCCCTTTCTCCAGTGTGGTCTAACGTCACCATGCCTGAGTTCCAGTTCATGGCTGGAGCCTGAGGATGACTGGACGCAGCCTGAATATTCCCGGTCTCCATCTTGAGGTTATCTTGAGGTTATCTTGAGGTTATCTTGAGACGCTACTATTGAAATCTTGTGCTGTTGTGTGCAGATTATATTTGTAAACTCTCGCTGTGAAAATCATCTTAAGCCTTCATTAAAATTATGTTCATGGTGTACTTTTTATAGTTTATTATTTAACCTTTAAGTTATCAAGATGTTTTATTGAGTAAAAACATAACGAATACCTCGTCTCTTGTGTGTTTATTTGCTTCATTGTGTTTGTTAACAAATAAATGTACTGACTGTAGTGCACGAGGAGCAATGTACACCTGGGGTCGGATGCATGAAGCAGTTACGCAAGAACGTACGAAACTTGTCGTTCTTATTGCGTTCTTGGCTGTTACGTCGCGATTCAGGATTCAGAAAAGCAATCGCCGATCCTCCTAAGAACACAAACAAAAACACAGCTCCGCTCCTGTGCCAGGTAAGTCCACTACGGGCTCACCATAGCCCATGCTACTTGCCCCGCTCCTGTGCCGGGTAAGTCCACTACGGGCTCACCATAGCCCGTGCTGCTGGGAACTTTATGTTCCCAATTGCTGATTCTAAAACAACAACAACAACAACCTCGCTCCCATCACAATCGACTTGCTAATGGTCCAGGACGAACCCAAACCAGTCTCCGTGGTGCAGTGGTAAGACACTCGCCTGGCGTTACGCGAGCGCTTTGTCATGGGTTCGTATCCTGGCCGGGGAGGATTTACTGGGCGCAAATCCTTAACTGTAGCCTCTGTTTAACTCGACAGTAAAATGGGTACTTGGTTGTAACAACGATTCTTCGCGGCGGGGATCGTATTCCAGGGACCTGCCCGAAACGCTACGCGTACTAGTGGCTGTACAAGAATGTAACAACTCTTGTATATATCTTAAAAAAAAAAGTCTTCGTCTCCTCATCTCCTGGTGTGTGGTTTAGTCTTTATATCATCAGCCACGTTATTGTGACTCATAATTTACATATCAAACACTAAGTTATAAAGACTAAATCCTTACCTAAACTCACCTGGATGAGAATACAGTGCATATTTTAATGTAGTTAATAGAATCAGTTACCTATATAGTCTCTGTGGCGCAGTGGTAAAACATCCAGTTCGTCTCCTGTCCAAAATAGACAAGGCGAAAGCCCAGCACTTTGGCCTGGGTTCGTATCCTGGCCGGGGAGGATTGACTGGGCATCAATCCTTAACTCTCGCCTCTGTTCACCCAGAAGTAAATAGGTATTTGATTGTTAAACGATTGGCGGGTCGTATTCCGGGAAAAATTTGGATTAATGTCTTGCTCGAAACGCTGTGCGTGCTAGTGGCTAGTACAAGATTGTAAGAACTCTTGTATATATAAATACAAAAACTAAATATAAAGTATATTTCTGTTTTATATTATATTTATATTTTGTAGCTCCTATATTTTCCATTAATATTTATACCTTGACAATATTATAAACATTGGAAAGCCTGAATTAATAGTATTAATAATAATAATTGTAATTTATACGCATACAATATAAATTACAACGCGTTACAGTCGTTAATTAGTCGGTAAATAAGTTTTACATTGTAAAACCTGAGAAAGAGGTTACCTAATGCCCCGCAACTCGGACGAGCCTGTTGGAGATCACGGTGAACCCCTGTAAGACTGGTAGACAGTTGGTGTGAAACATGTGCGTTTCAGTTTTAGCCAACACCTATGTGGACTTCAGTGTTACATATCCAGACAGCGCTGCCAATCAAAGGGAAGCAGCCAAGTCGAGTAAATACAAAGATCGCGACCACCACTGCAATTTTGTCCCCATTGCCTCAGAGACACTTGGTTCCTGGGGTAAAAGTGCTGCTAGATTTTTGAAGGAGTTGGGGTCCAAGCTAATTGAAACAACTAGGGACCCTAGAGCCGCCAGTTTTCTCTTTCAGCGCCTTAGTGTGGCGATCCAGAGAGGAAATGCTCACTGCATCCATGGTTCCTGTCCGCCATCTGAAGAGCTGGAGTAACTCAACAAATTGTGACGAGTAGTCTTGTACCCTGCATGTAACCAATGTTGTAACCCATTTTGTGTAGTGAAGTTTTAAATACAATAAAATGAGAACATACAAAATAATATAGGGGTGTAGGAGAAGACAATGTGTGAGTGAATGCAGCTGCCACACAAGACTTTCCCGGATGATACATATCATCTTCGTCGAGGTCGAGGGTCCCTACAAACGCAACCAGAGTACCCCATATATATATATATATATATATATATATATATATATATATATATATATATATATATATATATATATATATGCGAACAAGCCTGAATGGTCCCCAGGACTATATGTGACTGAAAACTCACACCCCAGAAGTGACTCGAACCCATACTCCCAGGAGCAACGCAACTGGGAGTATGCAACTACAGGGCGCCTTAATCCGCTTGACCATCACGGCCGGACAAAAGGAAGTGGTAGCCTTCACCCAAAGAATGAGGTGATTTGGTGAAATGCTATGCCCAAGATTACCATCCGAGTTGCCGGCGGGGAAGTGGTTCAAATAGCTTCGGCTACCACTTCCTTTTGTCCGGCCGTGATGGTCAAGCGGATTAAGGCGCCCTGTAGTTACCAGTTGCGTTGCTCCTGGGAGTATGGGTTCGAGTCACTTCTGGGGTGTGAGTTTTCAGTCGTCATATATATATATATATATATATATATATATATATATATATATATATATATATATATATATATATATATATATATATATATATATATATATACACATACCTCACAAAGTGAGGGGATTCGATGAAATATATATGCCCAAGCTTACCTCCAAGTGCTGTCGGGTCGGTGGGGATATAGCCTCGGCTACCAATGATTTTTGTACAGTCACGTTGGTCGAGTGGTTAAGGAACCAGGTTCGTCATGGTGCATAGTGTTCCTGGCTGTCTGGGTTCGAATCCTTCTGGGGTGTGAAGTTTTCAGTTGCATATTGGCTTGGGGACCATTCAAGCTTGTCCGCATATGTATGTATGTATGTATGTATGTATGTATGTATGTATGTATGTATGTATGTATGTATGTATGTATGTATGTATGTATGTATGTATGTATGTATATATGTGTGTGTGTGTGTAAGAAAGAAATTGAATTGTGTGTGTGTGTGTGTGTGTGTATGTGTATGTATATATATATATATATATATATATATATATATATATATATATATATATACTTATATATATATATATATATATATATATATATATATACTCCGAAATTACCATCTCTTTTAAGGGTCTGAGCAGGTGGTGGAGAGGGTTAAGGCGTACCTGTTATGCCAGTTGCTGGAAGGCTTCTGTGCTGGCTAGGGTTCGAGTCTCCTGGTGGGAAAGTGTTCTAAAGTTGTATATATATATATATATATATATATATATATATATATATATATATATATATATATATATATATATATATATATATATATATATATATATATATATGTATGTATGTATGTGTGTGTGTGTGTGTAGCAGTCTTTCTTGTAAACATGTTGTTGAATATGACCGATAAGGTAAGATTAATGATTCTAACACGAATCTTCTCAATATTTCTTACGTCTTCACTGTCGAGGGTAATTGAAAAATTAACTCTCCAAAGTTTATTTTCATATTTTTATTTAGGATATGATGCCTAGAAGAGTTTTGCAAGAGACTTCTCACATTTTCAGAGACAAATTTTTATATACTCCGTTACATGCTTATATTTGTTTTTGGGAGAGGTGATAGAACACAAACCAATGGGTAATCATTGGGTAAAGATAATTTTGCATAGTCAGAACACGAATTATTGCTTATTTTCTCTTCTTGCTTCTGTGTTGGTTCGGGGTCTTGAAGTGGGTAGAATGTAATTATGTGTTAATTGGCTGTTGATTGCTGGTATTGACTGTTTTATGTGTAGTGCCTCGCTGGTGTCGAGTCTCCTGCTGTCGCTGTATCTATTGATAATTTCTGTGTTGTTTGTTAAGATTTCTCTGGTGATGATCTGGTTGTGTGAGGAGATATATGCTTCTTAATGGAGCCCTGTTGTTTGCGCATTGTTAATCGCCGAGAAAGACAACAACAAAACGTTGTTGTTTTGCCTATATACTGAGATCTTTAGGGCTGACAGTCCCCAAGTCGGCATGCGAAGGCATAGACGACGTTGGTCTCTTTCAAGGCGCTCTTTTTGGTGTCTGGAGACCTCTTCATGAGTAGATTGGCCATTTTCTTGTTTTTTTAGTAAATTGTCGGTTGTATCTTCTGATTTTTGTCTATGGGGATAACATTCCTATTAATAATATCTTTCAGGACACTTTCCTCCGTTTTATGAGCTGTCGAAAAGAAGTTCCTGTAAAACAGTCTAATAGGGGGTACAAGTGTTGTGTTAGTTGATTCTTCAGAGGTTGCATGGTGTTTCACCTTTCTTTTAATGGCGTCTTCAACATAACCGTTAGAGAAGCCATTGTTGACTAGGACCTGCCTTACCCTACAGAGTTCTTCATCGACCTGCTTCCAACAAGAGCTGTGAGTGAGAGCCTGTTCTAAGTAAGTGTTGACAACACTCCTCTTGTACCTATCTGGTCAGTTGCTATTGGCATTAAGGCACATTCCTATGTTTGTTTCCTTAGTGTAGACTGCAGTGTGGAAGCCACCATTCCTTTCTGTGACTGTTACATCTAGAAAGGGCAGCTTCCCATCACTCTCCATCTCGTAAGTGAAACTTAACAACGAATTTTGCTCGAATGCCTCCTTCAGCTGCTGCAGACATCAGCAGCCTCCTTCAGCTGCTGCTGATTTTTATGCAGGTTCCTGATGGCAGCCGTCTGCAGCAGCTGAAGGAGGCATTCGAGCAAAATTCGTGCAGATTATGCGGGCATTGGCCCCGGCCGGACCAGGAAGAGCTTCCTCGACCACACGTGCAAAATCTTCCACCTTGTCCTGATTGCGGGTCATGCTGGTGTCCATGCGAGGTCTGCCTTCCTTTTTTGAGCGGTGAATCTTCTTTGTTTGCATCTTGGCCCTGCTACATACCAAGGAGTGGTCGGTGTCACAGACAACACTCTGGTAGCTACGCGTAATCTTGACGCTGGGTAGACTTGCACGTCTGGTAAGAATCAGGTCAAGCTGGTGCCAGTGCCTGGATCTGCGGGTGTCTCCAGGAGACTTGGTGTTGAGGCTTTGTGCCGAAGAACGTGTTGGTTCAACACAGACCTCCATGTGTCTCTGAATTGTGAGCGTATGATATTTATGTATTTCCCTATTTACTATTTTTGTCTGCAGAATCGAGCTATTTAGCTCTTGGACCCCGCCTTTCTAGCAAATCTATTTTTCCTCTATTATATCTACTACATATATATCTTTCTAACACACGCTAACAAACACACACACACACACACACACACATCCCCCAGGAAGCAACCCGTAATAGATGTCTAACTCCCAGGTACCTATTTGCTGCTAGGTGAACAGGCGCATCAGGGGTAAAAACTCTGCCCATTTGTCTCTGCTGGGAATTGAACCCGGGCCATTCGGACTATGACCCCCGAGCGCAATCCACTCAGCCACAAGACACCATAACATGTATGCATTCTCACAACTACAGGCCAACCCTATATAGTCCTGAGATCTGTCTTAGAACCATGATATTCGTGGGTTATGATGGTCCCCTGTGGTTCCTAGAGTTACCCCTGAAAATGATGGTTTGAAATGTCTTTAATTAACACAGAATGTGGTGATCGAATCATGGGATACTGTACTATAACCTTTTAATGCCGCTGTAACTTATGAACAAAAATATTCGTCTCTAGAAGCAGGGCTCAAGAGCTGGAACACTGATTTAGTTTATGATCTTTCTTGGACCACGACGGCTGGATACGCAGACAGACCATGATTAAATATTTATAAACTTTAGATCAAATTTATGAAGCTAATTTATTTACAGAATGATTGGAAATTATGATACCTCAGGATTAAGTAGTAAATACAGTATGGAACAGCGAATACATTTTAATATAAATAAATCGCAGAAACATATATTATAGAGAAGGAAGGCATTAGAAATATAATGATCATTGTATCAGTTCACAACGGACATGCAGTATACACCGAGAGGTATACACCACTTCTCGGTGAATATACACTTGAGAGTTTACTTTAGTCCTGGACTATGTTCAGGACTACAGTATACTTGCTGGCTGGTCAGTAAGCCATGGTTGTGGCCTTAATAGCCTCATGTATTAAGCACAACACCAAAACACAGCATGAAAAGGTGGCAAACATTTCAGATATCTTATTATTGTCTGATTGTAAGACCCGTAGCATTTATTAGTTTCCTTCTTGTGGCGGCCTGTAGCTACCTGTAGCGGCCTGTAGCTACCTGTAGCGGCCAGTAGTAGCCTTTGGAAGCTAACCTGGTCTAGCCGGAGTACCCCAGTCCGAACCACTCGGGGCTGTCATATCCAAAATTACCGACCTCGAAGCTGTTATCATGTAAAATTCTGCCCCAGACGTCTCCCTGCAGGAAGGGGTTGGCACGCCGGAAGAAGCCACCTCTGAAGTCTTGCGGAGCTGCGGCTGCGGGTACGGTCACCAACATCACCACCAGCAGCGCCGCCAGCAGCAGACACCAGGTGTAGGAGGCCTATGGTGGGAGAGAGAGAAGTAGAAGGGGACTTCAGTGAGGACTCTTTAAGGTGCACTGGAGATCGGCAATGAGAAGACTCTACCTATATAGAGATAGACCTCTATATAGGACTTTGGTTTATAGGCTTGTTCCACCAAACCACTGAGAGTTCCGCTCTTACATTCCTCATACCCCCCCACCCCCAACCCTTTCCATATTTTCCTTCCCAGCAGCAGTGTGAGAGTCCTACACAAGTAATAGGTGTTAAGTCTTCAGGGAACAGATGTCACGTCATCAGACATAAACTGTGCGTCAACAAGAAACAGGTGTAATATCTTCAAGCATCAGGTGTAACATCTTCAAGCAACAGATGTAACATCTTCAAGCATCAGGTGTAACATCTTCAAGCAACAGAAGTAACATCTTCAAGCATCAAGTGTAACATCTTCAAGCAACAGATGTAACATCTACAAGCAACAGATGTAACATCTACAAGCAACAGATGTAACATCTTCAAGCAACAGATGTAACATCTTCAAGCAACAGATGTACCATCTTCAAGCAATAGGTGTAACAGCTACAAGTAACAGATGTAACATCTTCAAGCAACAGATGTAACATCTTCAAGCAACAGATGTAACATCTTCAAGCAACAGATGTAACATCTTCAAGCAACAGATGTAACATCTTCAAGCAACAGATGTAACATCTTCAAGCATCAGGTGTAACATCTTCAAGCAACAGATGTAACATCTTCAAGCATCAGGTGTAACATCTTCAAGCAACAGATGTAACATCTTCAAGTATCAGGTGTAACATCTTCAAGCAACAGATGTAACATCTACAAGCAACAGATGTAACATCTACAAGCAACAGATGTAACATCTTCAAGCAACAGATGTAACATCTTCAAGCAACAGACGTAACATCTTCAAGCAATAGGTGTAACAGCTACCAGTAACAGATGTAACATCTTCAAGCAACAGATGTAACATCTTCAAGCAACAGATGTAACATCTTCAAGCAACAGATGTAACATCTTCAAGCAACAGATGTAACATCTTCAAGCAACAGATGTAACATGTACAAGCAACAGGCGTCTGAAGACTCACCATGTCTCTGGAAGGAGTGTGTCAAGGAGGAGCCAGCGGCAGCAGCAGGAGGAGTGTCTTGAGAGAGCAGGTTACAAGAGATTATATACACCCTCGCACACCAACACATTCCATCACTCACCATAAAACGTTTTCAGACAAAGCATGCAACAAGGAAAAATCTGAGTTAAGGATGCCGCCATCACCAAGGATATAAGATAAAGATATCCTTGGATCAACGTGGAGCTGTTGTCCATCTCCCCTCCGTAAGACGGTCAACAACAGCCCTCCGGACGAGGCCTCTCACTGGTAACTCCACGCTCACTTAGTTACTAATACCAATAATAAATCAGAATTATAATAGTCAACTACGTATAAACACTGCAAAAGCTGCCTATTAGGCTTCTTTTCATACTGTAGTATGCAAACCTTATACTCGCTCCTTTGTCTCATCATCTTAATGGCGTAACTAATTAGCACTAATTACAGAAGCTATAATCTCTTACCTAATTACAGTTAACAGTTCTCCCATCCTCCTATCCTAGTGGAGAAAGGTGAGGTGCTAGTCACCAAATATAAGGAAGTGATATGAGAATAGACAACAGTACAATTTCCAGTGATTCAGATAACTCCAGTACAGACACTTTGGATTTACCTCACCTCTTCAACCTCAAGAATGTAGCACTCGGCGTGTACTAATTGACCCTAAGACACTACAACCTTCAACACAGAGCAGACAGCACACTACGACTGCATCAAGCTACAATGCTCACGCTCCCCGTGAGTTCAGACACTCACGGTTCTCCAATCGAGCCGCCACGCTCTCCCACAGAGAGCTCCGCGACTTTGGCCTCACTCAGCTCTCTGCTCTGCTCCAAGCTTCGTCTGAACGTATACGACAATGTCACCAACCGACTACTGTAATCAAGACTACTAAATAAATATGAAACTCACTAAACACTGTGTATCTAATCTTCCCAACAACGTAACATAATCGTACGTTACACTACCATTCACCTGGGCTCTAGGAGACTCGGACCGTGGACCCCACGCGTGTGTGAGGTCGAAGCTCTATCGACCTTGCTATTGAGTAGTCGTGATAAGGAAGGTGGATGGAATGTTTATTTCCAGGGACGTGTGGTTGACAATTTACATGGCTTCCTGCATTTTTCTTTCCATATTTTGTTCAGATAAGTATTGTCTTTGTTGCATTTTTTACGTATTTTTTTTTTTGTTAAAATATGTCTAGCAAATAAAGATTCCTTTCACCCTCTTTATTACCTCTGCCTTCTCACCTCTATTCTCAGGCCCAACCTTTTCTTCCCTCAATGCATTATTCATATCGCATTACCCTTTATGGTCCTGTTCCATCACCCTGCCCTCTATGCTGCTCCTACCCACTTGGCCTATTTGCCCGAAACGCTATGCGTACTAGTGGCTTTAGGTATTATATGTACTACCTCTATCTTTAAATCAAACAGAATGTTTGTACTGTAACTCTGCAACTACGTACGTACTTTCCTAAATAAATTATTATTATTATTATTATTATTATTATTGTTGTTATTATTATTATTATTATTATTATTATTATTATTATTCCCTCCTTGAATCTTCCTGGCCCCCTTACCCGTAATAACCTCCCCCTACCCCCTGCCCCCTGCCCCCCCCCCTCCCACACTTCTATCCAACTGCCCTAGGGCCAGATTCACGAAAGCACTTACGCAAGCACTTACGAACGTGTACATCTTTTCTCAATATTTAGCGGCTTTGATTACAATTATTAAACAGTTAATGAGCTCCGAAGCACAAGGAGGCTGTTTATAATAATAACAACAGTTGATTGGAAAGATTTCATGCTTGCAAATTGATTAATAGATGTAAACAAAGCCGTCAAAGATTGAGGAAAGATGTACACGTTCGTAAGTACTTACGTAGCTGCTTCGTGAATCTGGCCCCTGATGAGGGGTGTGTGACCCTTACACACCCCTCTCCCCCCCCCCCCTCCTGACCACTTCCTCTCCCACCCGCTACACCCAAATATTTTTCACTGGCATATACAATACACCAGAATACAATTTGCAATCATCCCACCATCTCAAAGAGGATTGTTTACAACTACAAAACTTACCAGAGCGGCAAACCAGGCAGAATATTGACAAACAATCACCACCTTCGTTGACCAGTCCAGTAACAAGGAGGCCTGGTCGAGGACCAGGCAAATGATTTCCATCGAACACTTCTGGGACAAGTGGTTCACTGATGAATTTTTTTCGAAGCACTACGCTGTAAATGCTTCACCCACGTCCTACAAATACAAATAATCCCCAACAGAACCTAAACACTTAACCTAACCTATGCCTATATATGCACAAATTGCTAATATATTATGATATTAATTTATATTTGAGAAAATTCCCGTTTTGAATGAACAGCATGTAAAAATTTATGAATGCTTCTGAGGGGTCGACCGCTCGATGTAATGGACTTGAGTTGAGGACGGGTTGTACGTAAACCGTTTTTCATTCATAAACAGGGGGTTTGGCGGGTGCATAGAATCACTTTTGGGTCTTTGTTTAAAGGACGAGCTGGAATGAAAAAAAACGGTTTACACGCGACTGTCGTGAGTCGTGTGTAAACCGTTTTTCATTCATAAAACGGGGGTATGGCGGGTGCATGGAATGGACTTTAGCCTTTGTTTATTAGGACGGGCTGTTTTCAATACACGACAGGTCGAAGCTGATCAATGCGTCTCGTTGTACGGCCGAAGCTTTTACAACCCTGGCCTGAGGACTGGTCCACAGACCTGATCCCATGAAGCGACTTAAATTTAACTTCACCAAGGTCTGCATTCCGTAGGTTTAATAGTTCGCAGACATGTCAGCTGAGACGTTGATTATTAAATAACTTTGGATCAAGCATCACGATGTCCAAACGTGTCCAGTGAGTTCAAATAAATTACAAAACATTTGCCAGGATTGAGCGTTAGGTTGTATTCGACTCCTCATATCTCAATAAATGTTTGCCATGGTAGTTGGTGCCAACAGAACGAGATCATCATAATACTAGAAGATCCTTACCGCTTTTGTGGTCCCGTATCGAAGCTCCAATGGCCCAAGTGAATGAAAAGGCGTATATCTAGACTGAATATCTTTGGAGCAGGACAGGGAATCGAACCAGCGTCCTGACTAACCCCAGACGCGCGCCTCAGCCTATGCAGACCCCTTTCCTCATTACGGAGCTCTACATAGAGATAAGTCTCTCAACAGTTAATTCATAAAATATTAAGCAAATAACAAGTCTAATAACAAAATAGCCAATAACAAAATATTAAACTCAGCTCCATATTTGACCTGATTTGTTTAGTGAGAAACTTTCAGATAGAACTTCACTCCATTTCAAACCTATTTTTCATCCTTAAGCTAAAACAAATCAACAACAACAACGAAAATCGGAAAATAATACGGAAACAAAACAAGGAAACTTATGTTTCCGTGTTGGTGGTATCTTCAGTTCACGTGACGTGACCCCTCTCAACCTGCTCTCTCAAGACATTCTCCTCCTACTGGCTCCTCCTGCTGGCTCCTCCTGCTGGCTCCTCCTGCTGGCCCCTCCTGCTGGCTCCTCCTGCTGGCTCCTGCTGCTGGCTCCTCCTGCTGGTTCCTCCTGCTGGCTCCTTTCTTCCTCTCCATAATAGTTTCCCCTTTCTAATTTGTAGGTTAGTCTTCAGCTTTCTATGGTAAGGAAATTTTCAACATTTTATTTACGTGTTTTATTGGATTATTTGTCTTGGTTTCAATAGGAATTTTGTTAATATCCAGAAATCTGTGAATAATTGTGTGTAGTTTTCTTAAACCAAAGATACATTTTTTCAAAATAATTTCATAGGTATACTGGCGGACATTGCCAAAAATCGTCGTGGGGGTCTGAATGTGAGCCTAACACACTGTGCCGTTTTAAATTCTGGCGACCTGAAGCAGCCTATGTTCATCCCGGACACCAGACCATTCTCTCTGTCAATTTGGGTGAGGCTAGCCCCAGCATCTGGCCCAGCATCTAGCCTCCCAGCTCCAGACAAACAGGCAGAGAGTATAATTGTGTACTAGGAGAGGTTCCTGGCAGTGCCCGAGTGCCCTCGTTCTCCAGCTCTCTCGAGAACAACCAGTGGGGTTTCTTCCAGTGAGTGAGGGGGTGTCGAACACGCTGACAGGCCGCCATGTTCTCTCACACTACAAGTGGCGCTCATCGACAAACTCACCCTCTGGGCCAAAATTTAAACGATATGATTCCTCTACCTTTGTCTTTCATGAGTTCAGTGTGTGCGTGCGTGTGTGTGCGCGTGTGCCCAGACTCAAGGAAGGGCCTTGGGCAGGTATAGTCCGTAAAAGCCCAATGACCCCCGCGTGCGGACTCACTCAGCACACGCATCACCGTGGGACTAGACGGGAACAACGGCCCGAGGTGAACAAATGCTGCAACACCACTCATTCAAGCCCCGACTCTCCCACAGTGATCTTAAACGTTATACAAACGCAGGTGACGCCACTTCATGTCTGTCAGCTCAACACGCAGTGCTGAGAGCACTCAAGAGCCCGGAGAAGCGCTCTCACGGAGGGGATAAATCTCTCAAAGTCCTGGAAGAGCTCTGAGGGACGGGATGAATCTCCCCCCAGAGTCCGGGAAGTGCTCTCAGGGAAGGTATGATCTCCCAGAGCCTGGGAATCGCTCTCAGGGAGGGGGAAAGGAATTCCTCCACCTGCAGAAGGTTGACAAGCCTCTGAAGCAACAGTGTTGAGGAGTGACTCCACCGGCCATAGCCCCACAAGTCCCTTAACGTGTTGGACGTGTTCCCGGTGTTTGTCATGACACAAGACGTGACAGTCAATGTAAAAGCTTAGACGGTCATTCTCGCAGCTTGTCATCCAAGCTGCACACGACATTCAAGGTCAAAAAGTTCTTGAACATAAGGTAGCTAATCTATTATGTGGTACAAAATAGCTAAATTACAGGTTGTCTTAAAGAAAGAACTTGAGTGGATTTGAACATCAGAACATATTTGCAAACAGTAATAATAATAATAAGAATAATTCTTATCATTATTATTATTGTTGTTTGCAAATATGTTCTGATGTCCAAAGTCAATCAAGTTCTTTGCCTTTTCATTGGAGACTTTCAGCGCCGTGGAGAGTGGGGGGGGGGGACCAGCTGCTTGGGTAACAGCTCCTCCCCCATAACAACCCACCCTGGCTTTGCGCCCTGGAGAGGCCACTCCAGACCGAATTTTGCTCGAATGCCTCCTTCAGCTGCTGCAGACGTCAGCAGCTTCCATCAGCTGCTGCAGATTTTTATGCAGGTACCTGATGTCAGACGTCTGCAGCAGCTGAAGGACGCATTCGACCAAAATTCGTGCAGATTATGCGGGCATTGGCCCCGGCCGGACCAGGGAGAGCTTCCTCGACCACACGTGCAAAATCTTCCACCTTGTCCTGATTGCGGGTCATGCTGGTGTCCATGCGAGGTCTGCCCTCCTCTTTCGAGCGGTGAATCTTTTTTGTTTGCATCTTGACCCTGCTACATACCAAGGAGTGGTCGGTGTCACAGACAGCACTCTGGTAGCTACGCGTAATCTTGACGCTGGGTAGACTTGCTCGCCTGGTAAGAATCAGGTCAAGCTGGTGCCAGTGCTTGGATCTGCGGGTGTCTCCAGGAGACTTGGTGTTGAGGCTTTGTGCCGAAGAACGTGTTGGTTCAACACAGACTCCATGTGTCTCTGAATTGTGATCGTATGATATGTATGTATTTCCCTATTTTCTATTTTTGTCTGCAGAATCGAGCTATTTAGCTCTTGGACCCCGCCTTTCTAGCAAATCTATTTTTCTCTATTATATCTACTATATATATATTTCTTTCTAACACACGCTCACAAACACACACACACACACATCACCAGGAAGCAGCCCGTAATAGATGTTTAACTCCCAGGTACCTATTTACTGCTAGGTGAACAGGGCATCAGGGGAAAAACACTCTGCCCATTTACCATTGTGATCATTGCTGTCTTCTTATATGTGCTATCAATCTGCTGTATGGTGTTTATTAATCTTGTTTAAATTATCAATCAAGTTGCCAATGTAATCAATCAGAGCTTTAATATACCAATGTGCTTTACTATACTTACTAATCTCTCTTATCTCATTTTTTTCTTGCAATGTATCTGTTATCATTGTATTAATTCTGCTAGAATTTACCTACTTAAAATTATCTGTCAGATTAAGGACCTACCCTAAACGCTGCACGTACTAGTGGCTTAACAAGATTGTAAATACTATGCTATGTATTCTCTCAAACCCAATGTACCTTCTTATATTTAAATAAATAAATAAATAAATAAATAAATAAATAAATTTGTCTCCGCTGGGAATTGAACCCGAACCATTCGGACTATGAACCCCGAGCGCAATCCACTCAGCCACAATACCCCATAACATGTATGCATTCTCACAACTACAGCCAACCCTATATAGTCCTGAGATCTGTCTTAGAACCTGATATTCGTGGGTTATGATGGTCCCCTGTGGTTCCTAGAGTTACCCCTGAACATGATGGTTTGAAATGTCTTTAATTAACACAGAATATGGTGATCGAATCATCGGATACTGTACTATAACCTTTTAATGCCGCTGTAACTTATGAAAAAAATAATCGTCACTTGAGGCAGGGCTCAGGAGCTGGAACACTGATTATGATCTTTCTTGGGCCACGACGGCTGGATACGCAGACAGACGATGATTTAATATCTATTAACTTTAGATCAAATTTATGAAGAAAATTTCTTTACAGAATGACTGGAAATTATGATACCTCAGGATTAAATAGTAAATACAGTATGGAACAGAGAATACATTTTAATATAAATAAATTGCAGAAACATATATTATAGAGAAGGAAGACATTAGAAATATAATGATCATTGTATCAGTTCAGAACGGACATACAGTATACATCGAGAGGTATACACCACTTCTCGGTGAATATACACTTGAGAGTTTAGTTTAGTCCTGGACTATGTTCAGGACTACAGTATACTTGCTGGGTGGTCAGTAAGCCATGGTTGTGGCCTTAATAGCCTCATGTATTAAGCACAACACCAAAACACAGGATGAAAAGGTGGCAAACATTTCAGATATCTTATTATTGTCTGATTGTAAGACCCCGTAGCATTTATTAGTTTCCTTCTTGTGGCGGCCTGTAGCTACCTGTAGCGGCCTGTAGTAGCCTTTGGAAGCTGGCCTGGTCTAGCCGGAGTACCCCAGTCCGAACCACTCGGGGCTGTCATATCCAAAATTACCGACCTCGAAGCTGTTATCATGTAAAATTCTGCCCCAGACGTCTCCCTGCAGGAAGGGGTTGGCACGCCGGAAGAAGCCGCCTCTGAAGTCTTGCGGAGCTGCGGCTGCGGGTACGGTCACCAACATCACCACCAGCAGCGCCGCCAGCAGCAGACACCAGGTGTAGGAGGCCTATGGTGGGAGAGAGAGAAGTAGAAGGGGACTTCAGTGAGGACTCTTTAAGGTGCACTGGAGATCGGCAATGAGAAGACTCTACCTATATAGAGATAGACCTCTATATAGGACTTTGGTTTATAGGCTTGTTCCACCAAACCACTGAGAGTTCCGCTCTTACATTCCTCATACCCCCCCACCCCCAACCCTTTCCATATTTTCCTTCCCAGCAGCAGTGTGAGAGTCCTACACAAGTAATAGGTGTTAAGTCTTCAGGGAACAGATGTCACGTCATCAGACATAAATTGTGCGTCAACAAGAAACAGGTGTAATATCTTCAAGCATCAGGTGTAACATCTTCAAGCAACAGATGTAACATCTTCAAGCATCAGGTGTAACATCTTCAAGCAACAGATGTAACATCTTCAAGCATCAGGTGTAACATCTTCAAGCAACAGATGTAACATCTACAAGCAACAAATGTAACATCTTCAAGCAACAGATGTAAAATCTTGAAGCAACAGATGTAACATCTTCAAGCAACAGATGTAACATCTTCAAGCAACAGATGTAACATCTTCAAGCAGTAGGTGTAACAGCTACAAGTAACAGATGTAACATCTTCAAGCAACAGATGTAACATCTTCAAGCAACAGATGTAACATCTTCAAGCAACAGATGTAACATTTTCAAGCAACAGATGTAACATCTTCAAGCAATAGGTGTAACAGCTACAAGTAACAGATGTAACATCTTCAAGCAACAAATGTAACATCTTCAAGCAACAGATGTAACATCTTCAAGCAGTAGGTGTAACAGCTACAAGTAACAGATGTAACATCTTCAAGCAACAGATATAACATCTTCAAGCATTAGGTGTAACAGCTACTAGCAACAGATGTAACATCTTCAAGCAACAGATGTAACATCTTCAAGCAATAGGTGTAACAGCTACAAGCAACAGCTGTAGCATCTTCAAGCAACAGATGTAACATCTTCAAGCAACAGATGTAACATCTTCAAGCAACATATGTAACATGTACAAGCAACAGGCGTCTGAAGACTCACCATGTCTCTGGAAGGAGTGTGTCAAGGAGGAGCCAGCGGCAGCAGCAGGAGGAGAGTGTCTTGAGAGAGCAGGTTGCAAGAGATTATATACACCCTCGCACACCTACACATTCCATCACTCACCACAAAACGTTTTCAGACAAAACATGCAACAAGGAAAAATCTGAGGATGCCGCCATCAACAAGGATATAAGATAAGGATATCCTTGGATCTCCTTCAACGTGGAGATGTTGTCCATCTCCCCTCCGTAAGACGGTCAACAACAGCCCTCCGGACGAGGCCTCACACTGGTAACTCCACGCTCACTCAGTTACTAATAACAATAATAAATCAGAATTATAATAGTCAACTACGTATAAACACTGCAAAAGCTGCCTATTAGACTTCTTATCATACTGTTCTGAGCAAACCTTATACTCGCTCCATTATCTCATCTTCTTAATGGCGTAACTAATTAGCACTAATTACAGAAGCTATAATATCTTCCCTAATTACAGGTAACAGTTCTCCCATCCTCCTATCCTAGTGGAGAAAGGTGAGGTGTAGTCACCAAATATAAGGAAGTGATATGAGAATAGACAACAGTACATTTTCCAGTGATTCAGATAACTCCAGTACAGACACTTTGGATTTACCTCACCTCTTCAACCTCAAGAATGTAGCACTCGGCGTGTACTAATTGACCCTAAGACACTACAAGCTTCAACACAGAGCAGACAGCACACTACGACTGCATCAAGCTACAATGCTCACGCTCCCCGTGAGTTCAGACACTCACGGTTCTCCAATCGAGCCGCCACGCTCTCCCACAGAGAGCTCCGCGACTTCGGCCTCACTCAGCTCCCTGCTCTGCTCCAAGCTTCGTCTGAACGTATACGATAATGTCACCAACCGACTACTGTAATCAAGACTACTAAATAAATATGAAACTCACTAAAGCACTGTGTATCTAATCTTCCCAACAACGTAACATAATCGTACGTTACACTACCATTCACCTGGGCTCTAGGAGACTCAGACCGTGGACCCCACGCGTGTGTGAGGTCGAAGCTCTATCGACCTTGCTATTGAGTAGTCGTGATATGGAAGGTGGATGGAATGTTTATTTCCAGGGACGTGTGGTTGACAATTTACATGGCTTCCTGCATTTTTCTTTCCATATTTTGTTCAGATAAGTATTGTCTTTGGTGCATTTTTTGCGTATTTTTTTTCTTTTTGTTAAAATATGTCTAGCAAATAAAGATTCCTTTCACCCTCTTTATTACCTCTGCCTTCTCACCTCTATTCTCAGGCCCAACCTTTTCTCCCTCAATGCATATTCATACCTCATTACCCTTTATGGTCCTGTTCCTTCACCCTTATCACCCTGCCCTCTATGCTGCTCCTACCCACTTAGCCAATTTGCCCGAAACACTATACGTACTAGTGGCTTTAGGTATTGTATGTACTACCTCTATCTTTAAATCAAACAGAATGTTTGTACTGTAACTCTACAACTATGTACGTACTTTTTCCTAAATAAATTATTATTATATATCATTATTTCCTCCTGTATCTTCCTGCCCCTGCCTCCCCTCCCACCCCCTCCCCCCCACACTTCTATTCAACTGATGAGGGGTGTGTGACCCTTACACACACCCCTCTCCCCCGCCCCCCTCTTGACCACTTCCTCTCCCACCCGCTACACCCAAATATTCATCACGGACATATACAATACTCCAGAATACAATTTGCAATCATCCCACCATCTCAAAGAGTATTTTTTACAACTACAAAACTTACCTGGTCAACAGAGCGGCAAACCAGGCAGAATATTGACAATCAATCACCACCTTCGTTAACCAGTCCAGCAACAAGAAGGCTTCGTCGAGGACCGGGCCGCGGGAACGCTAAGCCCCGAAATCGTAACAAGATAACCTTCTAAGCACCCGTATCGGAAGAGGTCCATTAAACACAAGCGACCCGTTACCAATAATACAGACGTTATCAACAAGCTCAGTACAGAAACCTTCACATTCAACAAAATCTTAATATTGGTAAATAGAGCAATATACAATTTAGAGCTGAAAGATGTACCCAAAGATTTTGAGAAAGTCTGGCACACAGGCCTAAAATGCAAGATATCAAAACTAGGGCTTCCACAGAGAATCACTGCCACACTATGAAGCTTCATAGACGACAGTGTTAACTGTTTTATTAATGTAGTAGTGTGCACTATCATTTTTGGGTGCATTTACAACATCAACATGATAAATCCCAGTTATCCCATGGATTATTTGGTTGATTATTAATTAATTGTCTTGGGTATATGTTTAATATTTTGATAGAGTTAGCTATCTTGTAGAACCAAAAGTGCATAATCGAATTTCCCATTCCTTCTATAGACCTCAGGCGAGTGCAGCATATTAGAGAGTTTAGCTTGAAATATCATGTTGCCGAGATGTTTGGAGGACGGGCTGCCAGCCCGTCCTCCAAAACAAAGACCCAAAGGTGATTCCATGCACCCGCCAAACCCGCTGTTTATGAATAAAAAAAAGGTTTACACACGATTCACAATTGATTTCGTTTGAACACATCCGGGACAAGTGCTTCACTGACGAGTTTTGTTCGAAGCACAACGCTGTAAATGCTTCACCCACGTCCTACAAATACAAATAATCGCCAACAGAACCTAAACACCTAACCTAACCTATGCCTATATATGCACAATATGCTAGATATATTATAATATTAATTTATATTTGAGAAAATTCCCGTTTTGAATGAACAGCATGTAAAAATTTATGAATGCTTCTGAGGGGTCGACCGCTCGATGTAATGGACTTGAGTTGAGGACGGGTTGTACGTAAACCGTTTTTCATTCATCAACAGGGGGTTTGGCGGGTGTATAGAATCACTTTTGGGTCTTTGTTTAAAGGACGAGCTGGAATGAAAAAAACGGTTTACACGCGCCTGTTGTGAGTCGTGTGTAAACCGTTTTTCATTCATAAAACGGGGGTATGGCGGGTGCATGGAATGGACTTTAGCCTTTGTTTATTAGGACGGGCTGTTTTCAATACACGACAGGTTGAAGCTGATCAATGCGTCTCGTTGTACGGCCGAAGCTTTTACAACCCTGGCCTGAGGACTGGTCCACAGACCTGATCCCATGAAGCGACTTAAATTTAACTTCACCAAGGTCTGCATTCCGTAGGTTTAATAGTTCGCAGACATGTCAGCTGAGACGTTGATTATTAAATAACTTTGGATCAAGTATCACGATGTCCAAACGTGTCCAGTGAGTTCAAATAAATTACAAAACATTTGCCAGGATTGAGCGTTAGGTTGTATTCGGCACCTCATATCTCAATAAATGTTTCCATGGTAGTTGGTGCCAACAGAACTAGATCATCATAATACTAGAAGATCCTTACCGCTTTTGTAGTCCCGTATGGAGGCTTCGATGGCCCAAGTGAATGGAAAGGCGTATATCTAGATGAATATCTTTGGAGCAGGACAGGGAATCGAACCAGCGTCCTGACTAACCCCAGACGCGCGCCTCAGCCTATGCAGACCCCTTTCCTTATTAGGGAGCTCTACATAGAGATAAGTCTCTCAACAGTTAATTAATAAAATATTAAACAAATAACAAGTCTAATGACAAAATATTAAACTCAGCTCCATATTTGACCTGATTTGTTTAGTGAGAAACTTTCAGATAGAACTTCACTCCATTTCAAACCTATTTTTCATCCTTAAGCTAAAACAAATCAACAACAACAACAATGAAAATCGGAAAATAATACAGAAACAAAATGAAGGAAATTTATGTTTCCGTGTTGGTGGTATCTTCAGTTGACGTGACGTGACCCCTCTCAACCTGCTCTCTCAAGACATTCTCCTCCTGCTGGCTCCTCCTGCTGGCTCCCCCTGCTGGCCCCTCCTGCTGGCTCCTCCTGCTGGCTCCTCGTGCTGGCTCCTCGTGCTGGCTCCTCCTGCTGGCTCCTCCTGCTGGCTCCCCCTGCTGGCTCCTCCTGCTGGCTCCTCCTGCTGGCTCCTCCTGCTGGCTCCTCCTGCTGGGTCCTCCTGCTGGGTCCTCCTGCTGGCCCCCCCTGCTGACTCCTCCTGCTGGCTCCTCCAGCTGGCTCCTCCTGCTGGCTCCCCCTGCTGGCTCCCCCTGCTGGCTCCTCCTGCTGGCCCCTCCTGCTGGCTCCTCCTGCTGGCTCCTCCTGCTGACTCCTCCTGCTGGCCCCTCCTGCTGGCTCCTCCTGCTGGCTCCTCCTGCTGGCTCCTTTCTTCCTATCCATAATAGTTTCCCCTTTCTAATTTGTAGGTTAATCTTCAGCTTTCTATGGTAAGGAAACTTTCAACATTTTATTTACGTGTTTTATTGGATTATTTGTCTTGGTTTCAATAGGAATTTTCTTAATTTCCAGAAATCTGTGAATAATTGTGTGTAGTTTTCTTAAACCAAAGATACATTTTTTTTCAAAATAATTTCATAGGTATACTGGCGGACATTGCCAAAAATCGTCGTGGGGGTCTGAATGTGAGCCTAACACACTGTGCCGCTTTGAATTCTGGCGACCCGAAGCAGCCTATGTTCATCCCGGACCCCAGACCATTCTCTCTGTCAATTTGGGTGAGGCTAGCCCCAGCATCTAGCCCAACATCTAGGCTCCCAGCGTCGGACAAGCAGATAGAGAGTATTATTGTGTACTAGGAGGGGTTTCCGGCGGTGCACGGGTGCCCTCGTTCTCCCTGCTCTCTCCAGAACAACCAGCGGGGTTTCTTCCAGTGCGTGTGAGGGTTGTCCAGCGCACAGTCAGGCCGCCATGTTCTCTCACACCACAAGTGGCGCTCATCGACAAACTCGCCTTCTGGGCCAAAATTTAAACGATTCGATTCCTCTGCCTTTGTCTTTTATGAATTTAGTGTGTGCGTGTGCTCAGACTCAAGGAAGGGCCTCGGGCAGGAAAAGCCCTTGAAAGCCCAATGACCCCCGCGTGCGGACTCACTCAGCACAAACATCATCGTGGGGACTAGACGGGAACAACGGCCCGAGGTGAACAAATGCTGCAACTCCACTCATTCAAGCCCCGACTCTCCCACAGTGGTCTTAAACGTTATACAAACCCAGGTGACGCCACTTCATGTCTGTCAGCTCAACACGCAGTGCTGAGAGCACTCATGAGCCCGGAGAAGCGCTTTCAGGGAGGGGATAAATCCTTCAAAGTCCCGAAAGAGCTCTGAGGGACGGGATGAATCCCCCCCAGAGTCCGGGATGTGCTTTCAGGGAAGGTATGACCCCCCAGAGCATGGGAAACGCTCTCAGGGAGGGGGGAAAGGAATCCCTCCACCTGCGGGAGGCTGTGTGTGTGTGTGAGTGTGTGTGTGTGTGTGTGAGTGTGTGTGTGTTTGTGTACTCAACTATTTGTACTCACCTATTTGTGCTTGCGGGGGTTGAGCTTTGGCTCTTTGGTCCCGCCTCTCAACAGATCAACAGGTGTACAGGTTCCTAAGCCTAATGGCCTCTATCATATCTACATTTAAAACTGTGTATGGAGTCAGCCTCCACCACATCACTGCCTAATGCATTCCATCCGTTAACTACTCTGACACTGAAAAAGTTCCTTCTTACGTCCCTGTGGCTCATGTGGGTACTCAGTTTCCACCTGTGTCCCCTTGTTCGCGTCCCGCCAGTGTTGAATAGTTTTTCCTTGTTTACCCGGTCGATTCCCCTGAGGATTTTTGTAGGTTGTGATCATGTCCCCCCTTACTCTTCTGTCTTCCAGTGTCGTAAGGTGCATTTCCCGCAGCCTTTCCTCATAACTCATGCCTCTTAGTTCTGGGATTAGTCTAGTAGCATACCTTTGGACTTTTTCCAGCTTCGTCTTGTGCTTGACAAGGTACGGGCTCCATGCTGGGGCCGCATACTCCAGGATTGGTCTTACATATGTGGTGTACAAGATTCTGAATGATTCCTTACACGGGTTCCTGAACGCTGTTCAGATGTTAGCCAGCCTCGCATATGCCGCAGACGTTATTCTTTTTATGTGGGCTTCAGGAGACAAGTTTGGTGTGATATCAACTACAAGATCTTTCTCTCTGACTGTTTCATTAAGTACTTCATCTCCTATTCTGTATACTGTGTCTGGCCTCCTGTTTCCACTGCCTAGTGTCATTACTTTGCATTTACTCGGGTTGAACTTCAACAACCATTTGTTGGATCATTCACTCAGTCTGTCTAGGTCATCTTGTAGCCTCCTACTGTCATCCTCTGTTTCAATCCTCCTCATAATTTTTGCATCGTCGGCAAATATTGAGAAAAACGAATCTATACCCTCTGGGAGATCATTTACATATATCAGAAACAGTGTAGATCCAAGGACTGACCTCTGCAGGACTCCACTCGTAACGTCTCGCCAATCTGAGACCTCACCCCTCACACTGACTCATTGTCTCCTGTTGCTTAGGTACTCCTTTATCCAATGGAGTCCCTTCCCTTTCACTCCAGCCTGCATCTCCAGCTTTCTCACTAGCCTCTTGTGTGGTACTTGTGGGAACCGACCTGTGAGATTTATATTTATTTAATTTATATGAATTTATATTTACGTTAATTTATATACTTCGATAGCAATTTGTATAATGATAAGTGGACTGTATTTCTGCAATAATCTCACAATCTCACAAATCGATCCTCTACACATTAGGGGGGTTTATTAAATTAATATATATGCAGCCAATCAAACTACAGTATTAACTACATACATTGAAAAGGTTCCTTATCTTATAGTACAGCAGGTTAGTCCACCAGGTATAACTAGGGTGTAGACACCAAATTATCCTCTTTGAGGTAGCTTCCATCACCCAGGTAACTGGTGCACAAACTCTTCCTCGTCTTGACCTGTCAAAAGTGCGCTAGCTGTGAAGCCAGAATCCTATATATGACAAGTATTTCAGAGAAAACTGTACATGGAACATGAAGACCTGGCTTAATTACCTTTAGTTTGAGGCTTCCACGTGCTCTAACCGGGTCACCCTATATAATGACATTAATGGCCATAAATGAAGATACATGGGTTTCGGAAAGAACACTTAACTTGAATTTGTAGACAGCGTGTTGAAAATGGTACACCTTTGGTTTCCATAACACTACGTCCAAGTAAAATTAACAGGAGCCGAATTTGCTCCCGTGTGAGCCTCTGGTCTCAATATAAACAATGGCTGTTTAACACTCCATACTATTGACGTTACTGGCCGACATTGTCCAGATATGATAGGAGCCAAATTTGCTCCACACGTCTCGGAGGTGACACAACAATGGCTGCCCCTTTCCTTACTCTGACGCCTGGCTTACATTGTCCACATGTCAGAAAGTGATAGAAGGGTCACATTTACTCTACTTTAATATTGATAATTAAGTTAATTTATATAAGATGTTTTTATGATGGTAAAGTCCAAAGACTAATGTATTTAAGAATAATTCCCACCATAATAGGTGGTGAATTATAATAGTATGTGGTGATGATATCCCGTTTTCTTTAGACGGTAATTCCACTACAAGTTACGTTTTCTATGGGTAACTTGTTTATACAATACAGCTATTATCTGTCTGTATGATATATTTATTAAATGGTGTCGGATTTTCCGACATAATTCCCCAGGGGGCTGCTCACGGGTCGAAGTCCTAATTAGAACAGACGAACACCGATACTCCTCCTTCGAATTATTAGATTAATTTGATGTTAGTAGTTAGTAATCACACATTTGTGTGTCTGTTCGTACAGGACGGATGTCCCGTACTAGAGTTGCAGGGGTTAGAAGTTTAATGCGATTTCATTTCCCTGTCAACTCTTGAAAGGCTAATATTCAAGCCTTATTACATATTATTTAACCCAGAAGACTGAATGTGATCAAGTACTACAGTCAAGTATGATTCAGGGACTGCAGTGAGATCAGTGACATTAGATATAACTTGAAGTTTGTTCAGGTAACTGGTCACTGATATATAAACACTGAGGCCCATGGAATACATCTTGATTAAATAATAAATGTATCAAATCAGTCATCAGATTTATTGGGGTTTAATTTAGTTAATTGATTCAGAAGATTGAATAGCTCATCATTAAAGTAAAGTATGGTTCTGAGACTGCAGTGGGTTCAGTGACATTGGTCGCAGTGACTTGTAGCTGTTTTAGGCTACTGTTCACTGATTTGCCACTGAAGCCTCATGAACTCATCTTCAGCTTTAAATGATGATACTAACATCAACCTCTGTTACTATAGTCAGCTGTAATCTCCTTAGTATAATGCTACTGGAGAAATATAATCAGCTGACAAATTTAGATTTCTACTGGTATTGTTTATCTGCAGGCATAGGTCTCCTCAGGCTTGATACTGGGCCTGAGAGTAATTTACCTCCTGCAGAGTTTAACATGGTTATACCCTGATATTTAGTAGGGCTACCGATGAATCGATGACAATAGTCTGTCCCTACAAGGAGACCGAAGTCGGTGAGGTGATCAGACTTAATATTATCTGCCAATTTTATTCCTCTATTTCTCAGGAATTTGGCTGTTGCTCTCAGACCTTGAACTTGTAGGTCTACTGGTATTTTGTCCACCACAATGGCTTGTACTCGACAGACGTACCTGCCTAAACGTACTGATGGTTGTACCACCTGGTAGACTTGAGGTCCTGCATCTGTTACAAACCCTGAGATGTTGAATGACATCTGGGCTACAGGCCTTAATTGTAATTCATCTGCCAGCTTTTTAGTAATATATGTTCTCTGGGATCCTTGGTCAAACAACCCACGGGTATGGACCTTGGCCCTCTTATTCAGGATGGTAATTTGGGCAGTAGGCAAAGTCGTATTACCTTTAGACTTTGCCGATTGGACACTCTTTGTTTGTTGCACCTTGCAGTACTGTACTGTGGTGGGAATGCTATCTTCCACCTTGGGTCTTGAATACGTTAATTTCGTATATTTACACAGTGCTGCATGGTGCCTACCTCTTCTACACCTGTTACAGGTGTTGAATTGGGTATCACAATAGTCTATGTTGTGTGACTTGAGACACCTTGCACATCTCCCTAATTCCTGGAGTCGCTCCATACGAATGTCTCTGGTTGGATAATTAGCACAATGGTATGTTGAATGTTTCTTTTTGCAGAACATACATGTCCCCCAGCCTACTGCACGTTTGGAAGTTACCGGTTTGGGTGAACTAGTAACAGTAGGCTTGGAGGATTCTGCTGCATTGTCAGATTTTCTGCAACTTGATGTTTGAGTAATTGGTTGATGTTTATTTGGGGTGGTTGTTTTACCCTTTAATTGACTATTATTTTCTATTTCTGAAGGCTTGCATGAGGCTTTAACTTCCTCATTTGCACGTCGTTTGTTTATGATGGAATGTAAACCTTCAGTGATGTCCTGTACTGTCAGGATGGTGTTATGTTGATGTGCATATAATTCATCTAGTATATCGCTGGACAATTTTCGTTGAAGGACTACTTTGGTCATCCATTCACTAGTAGTTATATCAACCTTAAGACTGAATGTTCTTAGTAGTGACTCAAACTCCATGCTGAAGGATTGTAATGAGTCAGCAGTCTGATCAGGTTGTGGTAAATCCAGCAATTGTAGTACTAGATGTATGACAGTTTTCTCATTGCCAGCATTATCCATACTGGCTAGTTGGTGAAGCCTTGTGGGGCTTGTACTTGGGCTGCTCATAATACTGAACAAGCTCTAATGATAGCCTAGGGTAAAATGCACTCCCTAAGCAATAATCCTACCTCTACTAGAGGTTAGCACTTAAAATTAATACACATTATATATATACAATCATACACACTAATGATTTGAGTGATAAACCAGTGTCACTGGAAGTACCTTTAGGTTAGCTCTTCTATATCACCCTAGGATGGTAGAGACACTAATTAATCACTCAAAGGTGTAATGATCATAAGTAAATTATTATATATACAACTCAACTCGAGTTGATAAAAATTACACCCAAAATAGAGTCAGCACCATTCATTAATGGTGTTAGGTTGTTGAATATAGTACAACTGACTATGGTAATAATGGGACTAGGATGAACGATAATAGTTCAACTAGTCAATGGTTAATATCCTACCCTGTTGTGGGTTGGCAATTAGTAAATATTATACTGTGATCACTAGTGCAATATATATTAAATAATTCTCTATTTGGAGAAATAATATGCACAATTATTGATAATAGCCTCTTAATTAGCCTCTATGAAACTTCTAATATTATCAAGAAGTATTAAATATTATTAGTGACCTCGCGAAATAAAGTCCACAAAATTCATAGATAATCTCTCGCGAAATGTAACACCACGAAATCCGTGAACCATCTCGCGACACAGTCACTAATTTGGCTGGCTTCTATATTAGCGCTGTCATTTCACGAAATAACACGCCACCAAATATCTGTGGGTGTGCATGAAACCGCTGACGAAGCTGAACTGGGCTGAGGGAGGCTCCTGAGCTCCCTCGAGGCTAGGCTGCCGTCTTGACTGCTGGCCTTTGTTTAAATAACACTGCACTAGTATATTTAATGAATCCACTGGTTAACTGGTTCATCCGATACTAAGATGACCAAATGTGGGTTCAAAGGATCAAATAATCCGTCATCCGGTTCGAAGGACCAAATAATGTGGGAACCGACCTGTGAGATTTATATTTATTTAATTTATATGAATTTATATTTACGTTAATTTATATACTTCGATAGCAATTTGTATAATGATAAGTGGACTGTATTTCTGCAATAATCTCACACTCTCACAAATCGATCCTCTACACATTAGGGGGGTTTATTAAATTAATATATATGCAGCCAATCAAACTACAGTATTAACTACATACATTGAAAAGGTTCCTTATCTTATAGTACAGCAGGTTAGTCCACCAGGTATAACTAGGGTGTAGACACCAAATTATCCTCTTTGAGGTAGCTTCCATCACCCAGGTAACTGGTGCACAAACTCTTCCTCGTCTTGACCTGTCAAAAGTGCGCTAGCTGTGAAGCCAGAATCCTATATATGACAAGTATTTCAGAGAAAACTGTACATGGAACATGAAGACCTGGCTTAATTACCTTTAGTTTGAGGCTTCCACGTGCTCTAACCGGGTCACCCTATATAATGACATTAATGGCCATAAATGAAGATACATGGGTTTCGGAAAGAACACTTAACTTGAATTTGTAGACAGCGTGTTGAAAATGGTACACCTTTGGTTTCCATAACACTACGTCCAAGTAAAATTAACAGGAGCCGAATTTGCTCCCGTGTGAGCCTCTGGTCTCAATATAAACAATGGCTGTTTAACACTCCATACTATTGACGTTACTGGCCGACATTGTCCAGATATGATAGGAGCCAAATTTGCTCCACACGTCTCGGAGGTGACACAACAATGGCTGCCCCTTTCCTTACTCTGACGCCTGGCTTACATTGTCCACATGTCAGAAAGTGATAGAAGGGTCACATTTACTCTACTTTAATATTGATAATTAAGTTAATTTATATAAGATGTTTTTATGATGGTAAAGTCCAAAGACTAATGTATTTAAGAATAATTCCCACCATAATAGGTGGTGAATTATAATAGTATGTGGTGATGATATCCCGTTTTCTTTAGACGGTAATTCCACTACAAGTTACGTTTTCTATGGGTAACTTGTTTATACAATACAGCTATTATCTGTCTGTATGATATATTTATTAAATGGTGTCGGATTTTCCGACAGTACTGTATCAAAGGCTTTCTGACAATCCAAAAAATATGCAGTCTGCCCACCCTTCTCTTTCTTGCCTTATTTTTGTTGCCTGGTCGTAGAATTCAATTAACCCTGTGAGGCAGGACCTGCCATCCCTGAACCCATGTTGATGTTGTGTTACAAAGTTCTTTCGCTCCAGATGTTCCACTAGCTTTCTTCGCACAATCTTCTCCATCAACTTGCATGGTATGCAGGTTAGGGACACTGGCCTGTAGTTCAATGCCTCCTGTCTATCCCCTTTCTTGTATATCAGGACAACGTTAGTTGCTTTCCAAATATCTGGCAGTTCCCCTGTTGCCAGTGATTTGTTAAACACTATGGAGAGTGTTAGGCACAGTTCTTCTGCTCCTTCCTTTAGTATCTAAGGGGAGATTCCATCTGGGCCTATAGCCTTTGTCACATCTAACTCTAGTAAACACTTTCTTACTTCCCTGCTGGTAATCTCAAACTCTTCCAGTGATTCCTGGTTAGCTATTCCCTCTCTTAACTCTGGAATTTCTCCTTGCTCTAAGGTGAAGACCTCCTGGAATTTCTTTTTCAGATTCTCACACACTTCCTTGTCGTTTGTAGTGAATCCTTCTGCCCCTATCCTTAATTTCATAACCTGTTCTTTACTGTTGTTTTTCTCCTGATGTGGCTATGCAGCAATTTAGGCTGTGTCTTTGCCTTGCTTGCGATGTCATTTTCGTATGGTCTTTCTGCCTCTCTTCTCATCCTGACATATTTATCCTGAGTGTGTGTGTGTGTGTGTGTGTGTGTGTGTGTGTGTGTGTGTGTGTGTGTGTGTGTGTGTGTGTGTGTGTGTGTGTGTGTGTGTGTCTATCTGTGTGTGTGTGTGTGTGTGTGTGTGTGTGTGTGTGTGTGTGTGTGTGTGTGTGTGTGTGTGTGTGTGTGTGTGTGTGTGTGTGTGTGTGTGTGTGTGTGTGTGTGTGTGTGTGTGTGTATCTATCTGTGTGTGTGTGTGTGTGTGTCTATCTGTGTGTGTATGAAAAAAATTACTTAGTAGATACTAACAGTTGTGTGATTGGCGGTTGAGAGGCGAGCCGAAAGAGCAGAGCTCAACCCTCGCAAACACAACTAGGTGAATATAACTAGATGAATACAACTAGGTGAATACACACACACACACACACACACACACACACACACACACACACACACACACACACACACACACACACACACACACAAGGAGGCGGGACCAAAGAGCCAGAGCTCAACCCCCGCAAGCACAATTAGGTGAGTACACACACATCCTCAGGGAGCAGCCCGAAGTAGCTGTCTAACTCCCAGGTACATATTTACTGCTAGTTGAACAGGTGCATCAGGGTAAAAGAAACTCTGCCAATTTGTTTCCGCCTCCGCCAGGAATTGAACCCAGGCCATTTGGACTACGACCCCCGAGCGCAGTCCACTCAGCTGCTAGGCCTTGTAACATGTATGTTTCTATGTACAGTATTCTCACAACTACAGCCAACCCTATATATTCCTGAGATCTGACTTAGTACCTGATATTCGTGGGTTATGATGATCTCCTGTGGTTGCTAGAGTTACCCCTGAACATGATGGTTTGAAAACAGAGTCTTTAATTAACACAGAATATGGTGATCGAGTCATGGGATACTGTTCTATAACCTTTTAATGCCGCTACACCGTATGCAAAAATAATCGTTACTAGAAGCAGGGCTCAAGAACTGGAACACTGGTTTAGTTTATTATCTTTCTTGGGCCACAACGGCTAGACACGCAGACAGATTTTGATTTAATTTCAATAAACTCTAGATCAAATTTATGAAGATAATTTATTTACAGAATGATTGGAATTATGATACCTTAGGATTAAGTAGTAAACACAGTGTGGAACAGCGAATACATTTTAATATAAATAAATTGCAGAAACATATATTATAGAGAAGGAAGACATTAGAAATATAAAGATCATTGTATCAGTTCACAAGGGACATGCAGTATACACCGAGAGGTATACACCACTTCTCGGTGAATATACACTTGAGAGTTTACTTTAGTCCTGGACTATGTTCAGGACTACAGTATACTTGCTGGGTGGTCAGTAAGCCATGGTTGTGGCCTTAATAGCCTCATGCATTAAGCACAACACCAAATCCTCAGCTCAGGATGAAAAGTGGCAAACAGATCGATATCTTATTATTGTCTGATTGTAAGACCCGTAGCATTAATTAGTTTCCTTCTTGTGGCGGCCTGTAGCTACCTGTAGCGGCCTGTAGTGGCCTTTGGAAGCTGGCCTAGTCTAGCCGGAGTACCCCAGTCCGAACCACTCGGGGCTGTCATATCCAAAATTACCGACCTCGAAGCTGTTATCATGTAAAATTCTGCCCCAGACGTCTCCCTGCAGGAAGGGGTTGGCACGCCGGAAGTTGCCGCCTCTGAAGTCTTGCGGAGCTGCGGCTGAGGGTACGGTCACCAACATCACCACCAGCAGCGCCACCAGCAGCAGACACCAGGTGTGGGAGGCCTATGGTGGGAGAGAGAGAAGTAGAAGGGGACTTCAGTGAGGACTCTTAAGTGCACTGTACCTCGGCAATGAGAGGACTCTACCTATATAGAGGTAGTCCTCTATATAGGACTTTGGTTTATAGGCTTGTTCCACCAAACCACTGAGAGTTCCGCTCATACATTCCATGTAACATCTAAAAGCAACAGATTTAACATCTGCAAGCAACAGGCGTCTGAGGACTCACCATGTCTCTGGAAGGAGTGTGTCAAGGAGGAGCCAGCGGCAGCAGCAGGAGGAGAGTGTCTTGAGAGAGCAGGTTACAAGAGATTATATACACCCTCGCACACCTACACATTCCATCACTCACCACAAAACGTTTTTAGACATAGCATGCAACAAGGAAAAATCTGAGTTAAGGATGCCGCCATCAACAAGGATATAAGATAAGGATATCCTTGGATCAACGTGGAGATGTTGTCCATCTCCCCTCCTTAAGACGGACAACAACAGCCCTCCGGGCGAGGCCTCACACTGGTAACTCCACGCTCACTCAGTTACTAATAACATTAATAAATCAGAATTATAACAGTCAACTACGTATAATGACAACACTGCAACAGCTGCCTATTAGGCTTCCTTTCCTACCATTCACCTGGGCTCTAAGAGACTCGAACCGTGGACCCCACGCGTGTGTGAGGCCGAAGCTCTGTCGACCGCGCTATTGAGAAGTTTTAATAAGGAAGATGGATAGAATGTTTATTTCCAGGGAAGTGTGGATGACAATTTACATGGCTGCCTGCATTTTTTTTCATGTTTTGTTCAGATTTGTATTGTCTTTGTTGCATTTTTTCTTTTTTTCTTTTTTAAATATGACCCGCAAATAAAGATTCCTTTCACCGCTCTTTATCAGGCACAACCTTTTCTCCCTCAATGCTCATGTCTCATTACCCTTTATGCTCCTGTTCCTTGACCCTTATTATCCTGCCCTCTATGCTGCTACTACCCACTTAGACTATTTCCTTCTCTTGTATCTTCCTGCCCACTCATCCGTAAACCCTCCCCCTACCCCCTGCCCTTCACACTCCTATCCAACTGCCCTGATAATGGGTGTGTGACCCTTACACACACCCCTCTCCCCCGCCCCCCTCTTGACCACTTCCTCTCTCACCCGCTACACCCAAATATTCTTCACGGGCATATACAATACACAAGAATACATTTTGCAATCATCCCACCATCTCAAAGAGTATTTTTTACAACTACAAAACTTACCTGGTCAACAGAGCGGCAAACCAGGCAGAATATTCACAAACAATCACCACTTTCGTTGACCAGTCCAGCAATACAGAGGCCTGGTCGAGGACCGGGCCGCGGGGACGCTAAGCCCCGAAATCATAGGAAGATAACCTTCTAAGCACCCGCAACGGAAGAGGTCCAGTAAGCACAAGCGACCCGTTACCAATAATACAGGCGTTATCAACAAGCTCAGTACAGAAACCTTCACATTCAACAAGACTTTAACATTGGTAACTAGAGCAATATATAATTTAGAGTTGAAAAATGAACCCAAAGATTTTGAGAAAGTCTGGCACATAGGCCTAAAATGCAAAATATCATAACTAGGGCTTCTACAGAGAATCACTGCCACACTATGAAGCTTCATAGACGACAATGTTAACTGTTTAATTAATCTTGAGTGTACACTATCTTTCTTGGGAGCATTTACAACACCAACTGATAAGCCAAAGTTATCCCATGGATTAATTGGTTGATTATCCATTAATTGACTTGGGTATATGTTTAATATTTTGATGGAGTTGGCTACCTTGTAGAACCAAAATGCATAATCGAATTTTCCTCTCCTTCTGTAGACCTCAGGCGAGTGCAGCATATTAGAGAGTTTAGCTTGAAATTTCATTTGTTGCCGAAATATACTCAACGCCTTCACGCCGAAAGCTGGGCTGATGGGCAAAATTCTCTCAATTATGTAGGTAATTTTAACTCTGTTCTTATATTAACTATTCTCATAGACTTTGGAGCCCCAAGGATGAGACACATAGCTTCATTTTGTAAACTTTCATGGTATTTTAACTCTTTGTCTGTATACAGTGTGAGATGTAGAACATTGTAGTCAACCACAGAGCATATAAATGATCCGTAGAACATTCTAACAAATATCACCTTAATTCCATGATTGACATTAAAAAAGACCCGCAAGGGCTTTAATCACTCCCAGAGTCTCCTCTTGAGAGAAGAAAGGTACCCCGGGTCGTTAATGGTGTCATGGTAATTTCTCTAGTAAGAGATTCGGCCTGCTCCATCTTCACCTATTTTATCATATCACGTCTATATATTCAAGAACTGCACCCACAAGAGCAACAACAACTACTTCTCAGACGTCTAGACAGTACCACCAGTCTCCCCCTACACCACGGCCCGTCACCCTCCTCGCACCTGGTGATGCCTCAGGATCATGCCACCTCAAACAACCAGTTAAAGTGAGCCAGTTCATAGTTACCGACGTCACCAGCGCCATCAAGACGGCTGTCGTTCCATATAAATAGAATCCGGCCACCACCATGATGCAGATTACTCCTGAGTGCTCTACTGAGTAGACCTGTTGACATACCCCGGTGTGGTAACAGAGTTATTCAGTCTGGTTTACAGTATTCTAGCACCATATGTTATCTGCACATTAACATAACGTAAATTTGATTGTTCATCTTGTTTGTTTTGCACACTTTGTATTAGAGCCAAGCCTGGATATTATTTTATGTTTTGTAATTTGTTTAATGTCAGTTTTCTATCAAAGTAAAGTATTTTTAAATGTTTTTCCCTCTGTCTTATCCTACAGTTACTTCACCGTGAAGACAAATGGCAGTCTTAACTTTTTTTTTTACTATTTTTTATTTATGTCGCAGGCATTCTATCAGCCTAGAGAGACTGCACTAACACCTATTTTTCTCGTCATAATGGGGACACCAAGGTATCTGTAAGACTCGCAGTTCTCAAGTGCTCGCCAATCTATATGATAATTGGTTGGTGGAATACCACATGGAATGAGAGCACGAGTTTTCTGTACAGAGATAAGGAGGCCACATTCCACAGCTCTAGTAACAAAAGCATCGAGCAGAATTTGCAGTCTAGGCTCAGAGACAGCCTGTAAACATATACCATCAGCATAGCAAATGATTGTGTCTTCATTATTAGTTGGAAGTTCTTTAATAAGTTTATATATTAGAAAGTTGAATAAAAAGGGGCTGAGGACCCCTCCTTGTGGAGTTCCCAGTTCAAAGTGTTTGCTCTCTGTGCTTTTAACACCATTAAACAAAACATATGCTCTTCGATTAGACAAATAGCCCTCTATATATTTCAGTAATTTTCCTTGTATTCCTAGCTTAGTAAGCTGTTCTAGTATGAGTTCCATGTTTGCTGTATCAAAAGCTGTTGCTAGGTCAATGAAGACTACTTGAGGAGAAGCTTCAATATGAGCAAAGTATTCAGCAAAACAGTGTTGTTAACTGAGCCCCCGGCATAAATCCAACAACCCTTCCTCTAAACAAAGATCCAAAAGTGATTCCATGCACCTGCTAAACCCCATGTTTATGAGTGAAAAATGGTATACACACGACTCACAATTGATTTCGTTCGAATACTTCCGGAACAAGTGCTTCACAGACGAATTTTGTTCGAACCACAACGTTATAAGTGCTTCACCCACGAACTACAAATATAAATAATCGCCAACAGAACCTAAACACCTAACCTAACCTATGCCTATATAAAAATAATATGTTAATATATTATAACATTACTTTATATTTGAGAAAACTCCCGTTTTCAATGAACAGCATGTAAAAATTTATGAATGCGTCTGTGGGGTCGACTGCTGGATGTAATGGACTTGAGTTGAGAACGGATTGTACGTAAACCGTAAACCGAGTCGAGTCCATTATCCTCCTGTTGGCTCACAAGAACATGTTGGCTCCTGTAAGCCAACAAGAGGAGCCAGCACGAGGAGCCAACAGGAGGAGCCAACAGGAGGAGCCAGCACGAGGAGGCAACAGGAGGAGCCAGCAGGAGGAGCCAACAGGAGGAGCCAGCACCAGGAGGCAACAGGAGGAGTCAGCAGGAGGAGCCAACAGGAGCAGCCAACAGGAGGAGCCAGAACCAGGAGCCAGCACGAGGAGCCAGCACCAGGAACCAGCAGAAGGAACCAACAGGAGGAGCCAACAGGAGGAGCCAGCACGAGGAGCCAGCACGAGGAGCCAGCACGTGAAGCCAACACGAGGAGCCAGCAGGAGGAGCCAGCACGTGGAGCCAACACGAGGAGCCAGCAGGAGGAGCCAGCAGGAGGAGGCAACACAAGGAGCCAGCAGGAGGAGCCAGCACGAAGAGCCAGCAGGAGCCAGCACGAGGAGCCAGCAGGAGCCAGCACGAGGAGCCAACAGGAGGAGCCAGCACGAGGAGCCAGCAGGAGCCAGCACGAGGAGCCAGCAGGAAGAGCCAGCAGGAAGAGCCAGCACGAGGAGCCAGCACGAGGAGCCAGCAGGAGCCAGCACGAGCAGCCAGCACGAGGAGCCAGCACGAGGAGCCAGCACGAGGAGCCAGCACGAGCAGCCAGCACGAGCAGCCAGCACGAGCAGCCAGCACGAGGAGCCAGCACGAGGAGCCAGCAGGAAGAGCAAGCACGAGGAGCCAGCACGAGGAGCCAGCAGGAAGAGCAAGCACGAGGAGCCAGCAGGAGCCAGCACGAGGAGCCAGCACGAGGAGCCAACACGAGGAGCCAGCACGAGGAGCCAGCACGAGGAGCCAGCACGAGGAGCCAGTACGAAGAGCCAGCACGAGGAGCCAACAGGAAGAGCCAGCACGAGGAGCCAGCACGAGGAGCCAACAGGAGGAGCCAGCACGAGGAGCCAGCACGAGGAGCCAGCACGAGGAGCCAGCACGAGGAGCCAGCACGAGGAGCCAGCACGAAGAGCCAGCACGAAGAGCCAACAGGAAGAGCCAGCACGAGGAGCCAGCACGAGGAGCCAACAGGAGGAGCCAGCACGAGGAGCCAACACGAGGAGCCAGCACGAGGAGCCAGCACGAGGAGCCAGCACGAGGAGCCAACAGAAGGAGCCAACACGAGGAGCCAGCAGGAGCCAGCACGAGGAGCCAGCACGAGGAGCCAGCACGAGGAGCCAACACGAGGAGCCAGCACGAGGAGCCAGCACGAGGAGCCAGCACGAGGAGCCAACACGAGGAGCCAGCACGAGGAGCCAGCACGAGGAGCCAACAGGAGGAGCCAGCAGGAGCCAGCACGAGGAGCCAACAGGAGGAGCCAGCACGAGGAGCCAACACGAGGAGCCAACACGAGGAGCCAGCACGAGGAGCCAACACGAGGAGCCAGCAGGAGCCAGCAGCAGCCAGCACGAGAAGCCAACAGGAGGAGCCAGCAGGAGGAGCCAAAACGAGGAGCCAGCACGAGGAGCCAACACGAGGAGGCAGCAGGAGCCAGCACGAGGAGCCAGCACGAGGAGCCAACAGAAGGAGCCAACACGAGGAACCAGCACGAGGAGCCAGCACGAGGAGCCAACACGAGGAGCCAGCACGAGGAGCCAGCACGAGGAGCCAGCACGAGGAGCCAACACGAGGAGCCAGCAGGAGGAGCCAACACAAGGAGCCAACACGAGGAGCCAACAGGAGGAGCCAGCACGAGGAGCCAACACGAGGAGCCAACACGAGGAGCCAACACGAGAAGCCAGCACGAGGAGCCAACACGAGGAGCCAGCACGAGGAGCCAACAGGAGGAGCCAGCACGAGGAGCCAACACGAGGAGCCAACACGAGGAGCCAGCACGAGGAGCCAACACGAGGAGCCAGCACGAGGAGCCAACAGGAGGAGCTAGCATGAAGATCCAACACGAGGAGCCAGCAGGAGCCAGCACGAGCAGCCAACACGAGGAGCCAGCACGAGGAGCCAACAGGAGGAGCCAGCACGAGGAGCCAGCACGAGCAGCCAACACGAGGAGCCAGCACGAGGAGCCAACACGAGGAGCCAAAACGAGGAGCCAACAGGAGGAGCCAGCAGGAGGAGCCAGCACGAGCAGCCAACACGAGGAGCCAAAACGAGGAGCCAACAGGAGGAGCCAGCACGAGGAGCCAGCACGAGCAGCCAACACGAGGAGCCAGCACGAGGAGCCAACAGGAGGAGCCAAAACGAGGAGCCAACAGGAGGAGCCAGCACGAGGAGCCAACACGAGGAGCCAGCACGAGTAGCCAGCACGAGGAGCCAGCACGAGGAGCCAACACGAGGAGCCAGCAGGAGGAGCCAGCAGGAGGAGCCAACACGAGGAGCCAGCACGAGGAGCCAGCACGAGGAGCCAGCACGAGGAGCCAGCACGAGGAGCCAGCACGAGGAGCCAGCACGAGGAGCCAGCAGGAGAAGCCAGCAGGAGGAGCCACCACGAGGAGCCAACACGAGGAGCCAGCAGGAGGAGCCAGCACGAGGAGCCAGCAGGAGGAACCAGCACGAGGAGCCAGCAGGAGGAGCCAGCACGAGGAGCCAGCAGGAGGAGCCACCACGAGGAGCCAACACGAGGAGCCAGCAGGAGGAGCCAGCAGGAGGAGCCACCACGAGGAGCCAACACGAGGAGCCAACACGAGGAGCCAGCACGAGGAGCCAGCAGGAGAAGCTAACACGAGGAGCCAGCAGGAGGAGCCTGCACGAGGAGCCAGCACGAGGAGCCAGCAGGAGAAGCCAGCACGAGGAGCCAGCACGAGGAGCCAGCAGGAGGAGCCAACACGAGGAGCCAACACGAGGAGCCAGCACGAGGAGCCAGCACGAGGAGCCAGCACGAGGAACCAGCAGGAGGAGCCAGCAGGAGGACCCAGCAGGAGGAGCCAGCAGGAGGGGCCAGCAGGAGGAGCCAGCAGGAGGAGAATGTCTTGAGAGAGCAGGTTGAGAGGGGTCACGTCACGTGAACTGAAGATACCACCAACACGGAAACATAAGTTTCCTTATTTTTTTCCTGTATTATTTTCCTATTTTCGTTGTTGTTGTTGTTGATATTTTTTTCCTTAAGGATGAAAAATATGTTTGAAATGAAGTGAAGTTCTATATGAAAGTTTCTCATTAAATAAATCAGGTCAAATATGGGACTGAGTTTAATATTTTGTCATTGGCTGTCTATATGACTTAACTGTTGAGAGACTTATCTCCATGTAGAGCTCCCTAATGAGGAAAGGGGTCTGCATAGGCTGTGGCGGTGCGTCTGGGGTTAGTCAGGACGTTGGTTCGATTCCCTGTCCTGCTCCAAAGATGTTCGTCTAGATATACCCCTTTTTATTCACTTGGGCCATCGAAGCCTCGATACGGGACCACAAAAGTTGTAAGGATGTTCTAGTATTATGATGATCTAGTTCTGTTGGCACCAACTGCCATGGAAACATTTATGTAAATATGAAATACCGAATACAACCTAACGCTCAATCATGGCAAATGTTTTGTAATTTTTTTGAACTCACTGGACTCGTGTGTTCATCTTGTTACTTGATCGAAGGTTATTTACTAATCAAAGTCTCAGCTGACATGGCTGCGAACTATTGAACCTATGGAATGCAGACGTTGGTGAAGTGAAAATTAGGTCGCTCATCCTTCATGGGATCAGGTCTGTGGACCAGTTCTCAGGCCAGGGTTGTAAAAGCTTCGGCCGTACATCGAGACGCATTGATCAGCTTCAACGTATCGTGTATTAAAAACAGCCGGTCCTAATAAACAATGGCTAAAGTCCATTCCATGCACCCGCCATACCCCCTTTTTTTGAATGAAAACCGGTTTACACACGACTCTCAACAGTCGCGTGTAAACCGTTTTTTCATTCCACTTCGTCCTCCAAACAAATACCAAAAAGTGATTCCATGCACCCGCCAAACCCCCTGTTTATGAATGAAAAATGGTTTACACACAACTCGTCTTCAACCCAAGTCCATTACATCTAACGGTCGACCCCTCAGACGCATTCCAAAATTTTTACATGCTGTTCATTCAAAACGGGAATTTTCTCATATACAAATGAATATTATAATATATTAGCATATTGTGCATATATAAGCATAAGTTAGGTTAGGTGTTTAGGTTCTGTTGGCGATTATTTCTATTAGTAGTACGTGGGGGAAGCATTTATAGCGTTGTGGTTCGAACAAAATTCGTCAGTGAAGCACTTGTTCCGGAAGTGCTCCTGCTGACTCTCCCTGCTGGTTCCTCCTGATGGCTCCTCCTGCTGACTTCTCCTGCTGGCTCCTTTCTACCTCTCCATAATAGTTCCCCTTTCTAATTTGTAGGTTAGTCTTCAGCTTTCTATGGTAAGGAAATTTCAACCTTTTATTTACGTGTTTTATGGGATAATTTGCCTTGGATTAATAGGAATTTTGTTATTTTTGCAGAAATCAGTGAATAATGGTGTGTATTTCTATAAACAAAAAGTTACCTTGTTTTCAAAATAATTTCATAGGTATACTGACGGACATTGCCAAAAATCGTCGTGGGGGTCTGAATGTGAGCCTAACACACTGTGCCGTTTTGAATTCTGGCGACCCGAAGCAGCCTATGTTCATCCCGGACCGCAGACCATTCTCTCTGCCAATTTGGGTGAGGCTAGCCCCAGCATCTAGCCCCAAGCTGCGGACAAGCAGGCAGAGAGTCTTATTGTGTACTAGGAGGGGTTCCCGGCGGTGCCTGGGAGTCCTCGTTCTCCCTGCTGTCTCCAGAACAACCAGCAGGGTTTCTTCCAGTGCATGAGGCCCTCCCCCCCCCTCATGCACTGGAAGGGTGTGTCGAGCACTGGAGGTGTCGAGCACGCTGTCAGGTCACTATGTTCTCTCACACTACAAGTGGCGCTCATCGACAAACTCACCCTCTGGGCCAAAATTTAAACGATATGATTCCTCTGCCTTTGTCTTTCATGAATTCAGTGTGTGCGTGCGTGTGTGTGCGCGTGTGCCCAGACTCGAGGAAGGGCCTCGGGCAGGTAAAGCCCTTGAAAGCCCAATGACCCCCGCGTGCGGACTCACTCAGCACACGCTTCACCGTGGGACTAGACGGGAACAACGGCCCGAGGTAAACAAATGCTGCAACACCACTCATTCAAGCCCCGACTCTCCCACAGTGGTCTTAAACGTTATATAAACACAGGCGACGCCACTTCATGTCTGCCAGCTCAACACGCAGAGCTGGGAGCACTCAAGAGTCCGGGAAGCGCTCTCAGGGAATGGATGAATCCCCCAGAGTCCGGGAAGCGCTCTCAGGGCAACCCGTCTTCTTAAAAATAACGTCGCATTTCGCTCGTATGCGCGCTATGGCCAAAAGTAGTCGTAATTTGAAATGAAATCGACTCACAAAAGTGACGTACTGTCCCGTTTTCTGTTTGAGTCGCCCCGTCTACTCGGAAAGGTTAGGAGAGGAAACTTTCAATTAACGTTTTTTCATAACGTTTGGAAACTTTATGAGAATTTCCTGTCCGCCTAATCTACCAGAGGACTCTTAAGTTACTGTTGTTGAAAAACAATTCCCAAATTTATTTTCATTTTTTTTTTTTCATTTTCTTTCCCTGCGGGAGGCTGACAAGTCTCTGAAGCAACAGTGTTGAAGGGTGACTCCACCGGCCATAGCCCCACAAGTCCCTAAACATGTTGGACGTGTTCCCGATGTTTGACATGACACAAGACGTGACAGTCATGGTAAAAGCTTAGACGGTCATTCTCGCAGCTTGTCAACCAAGCTGAACACAACAATCAAGGCCAAAACGTTCCTGAACATAAGGTAGCTAATCTGTTATGTGGTATAAAATAACTAAATTACAGGTTGTCTTAAAGAAAGAACTTGGGTGGATTTGAACATCAGAACATATTTGCAAACAGTAATAATAATAATAATAATAATAATAATAATAATAATAATAATAATAATAATAATAATAATAATAATAATAATAATAATGAGAGCCAATTGGAACAATGAGGTGACTCGAACCTGCGATGAGGGTACTCCGGGCCGTGCACCTTACCCCCTGCACCGCGACATAAATGTTATACAACCTGGGATTCCACTAAATCCACCAGAGGTCTGAAGTTTTTTTTTTTACTGAAGTCAGATCAATGCAATGCCGAAGCCGGAGAACATGGGGTGGTAGGGAAGGGTTATATGTACAACTTGAACTGTTCTCATTACAAGCCTTAGACTTGATGTGGATTCAGTGGTTGTATCCCAGGTTGTATAACATGTGTACCATATCATGGTGCAGGGGGGCAAGGTGCGCGGCCTGAGAGTACCCGCATTTCAGGTTCGAGTCACATCATTGTTCCAAATGATTTTCTCATTGATATATAGTCACGTTAGTGTGATTTCTTTGTGTAAACAAAGAAATCAAAGAAAATATTTTGTGTAAATATTAATACTTGCCCCCTTTCTTGAGGTTATCTTGAGATGATTTCGGGGCTTTAGTGTCCCCGCGGCCCGGTCCTCGTCCAGGCCTCCACCCCCAGGAAGCAGCCCGTGACAGCTGACTAACACCCAGGTAACTATTTTACTGCTAGGTAACAGGGGCATAGGGTGAAAGAAACTCTGTCCATTGTTTCTCGCCGGCGCCCGGGATCGAACCCGGGACCACAGGATCACAAGTCCAGTGTGCTGTCTGCTCGGCCGACCGGCTCCCTTCTGGATAAAATTTAAACGGTAATTAAAAATAACATAATAATTGCAATAATAGTAGTTATAATGATACTCGAGTTAAGGAGAAACTGAGGGGGACGTGACCCAGACATACAAGATACTGGGGAATAGCTATAAAACACATATTAGGACAGGGTTATATTGAAAGAGCGGGACGTAACGAGAGGACATGTATGGAAGCTAGATACTGTGATGAGGTTGAAACCCTTCTTCAGTGCCAGGTGAGCCAGCAGGTGGTGTCAAGTGCCAGGTGGTGCCAAGTGCCAGGTGGTGCCAAGTGCCAGGTGGTGCCAAGTGTCAGGTGGTGCCAAGTGGTGCCAAGTGTCAGGTGGTGCCAAGTGTCAGGTGGTGCCAAGTGCCAGGTGGTGCCAAGTGCCAGGTGGTGCCAAGTGTCAGGTGGTGTCAAGTGTCAGGTGGTGCCAAGTGTCAGGTGGTGCCAAGTGCCAGGTGGTGCCAAGTGCCAGGTGGTGCCAAGTGTCAGGTGGTGTCAGGTGGTGCCAAGTGTCAGGTGGTGCCAAGTGTCAGGTGGTGCCAAGTGCCAGGGGGTGCCAAGTGTCAGGTGGTGCCAAGTGTCAGGTGGTGCCAAGTGTCAGGTGGTGCCAAGTGCCAGGAAGAACAGAAGCGTCAAATACGTTATGAAATTAATCGATCGGAAATTATTGCATCAGAGATCTGACAGTTGGAAAGTCAGGGTCCAGGAGTTGAAGCCCGTTTCTCCAAGACTCCGTTCCTCCTAAGTAAGAATAAGAAACGCACATGACTCAACTATAATGATTCACGGCCAGACTTCACAATATTAAGAACACTTTAACATCTTCTTGAGGTTATCTTGAGATGATTTCGGGGCTTAACGTCCCCGCGGCCCGGTCCTCGACCAGGCCTCCTTTTTGTTACACGTCCCCAGGAAACAACCCGTAGTAGCTGTCTAACTCTCAGGTACCTATTTACTGCTAGGTGAACAGGGCCATCAGGGTGAAAGAAACTGCCCATTTGTTTCGGCCTCCACCGGAGATCGAACCCGAAACTGTAGGACTACGAACCCCGAGTGCTGTCCACTCAGCCATCAGGCCCCATTAGGAAGGACTTATTGGGAAGGACTAACATTAGGAAGACTTAGTGTAAGACGCTAGGAAAGAGGCGCGATTTAGGATAAGATTTAATTATGGGGCACAAGCGCCGAGTCAGTATGACTAGGGAGCCACTGCGCAGACGCTGGAACAACATCCTGGGGGAGGAAATTAACAGTTAAGGAGACGACCCGTGGCCAGTGTCCTCACACCCGCTCCTCCTCCTCCTCTGTGGTGCTTTGTCACCAACTGAACTTGAAGTCTCATCTGACCATGTTGAGGAGGTCATTACCAGAAGGCGCCAAGCCGGGAAGATTATGTAGCCATGAGAGCTTCTGGTAACGTTTCAGTGCTTAACACACAAGTGAATATTCAACTGTTGTTGTTGTTGTTATAGATTTAGCTACTCGGAACAAGTTCCAAGTAGCACGGGCTATGGTGAGCCCGTAACTTACCTGGCACAGGAGCGGGGCAAGTAGCACGGGCTATGGTGAGCCCGTAACTTACCTGGCACAGGAGCGTGGCAAGTAGCACGGGCTATGGTGAGCCCGTAACTTACCTGGCACAGGAGCGGGGCAAGTAGCACGGGCTATGGTGAGCCCGTAACTTACCTGGCACAGGAGCGGGGCAAGTAGCACGGGCTATGGTGAGCCCGTAACTTACCTGGCACAGGAGCGTGGCAAGTAGCACGGGCTATGGTGAGCCCGTAACTTACCTGGCACAGGAGCGGGGCAAGTAGCACGGGCTATGGTGAGCCCGTAGTGGAATATTCAACTCTCAAATTCCTGTATTATAATCTTACCTTCCCTCGCATTCTGCACGGCAATTGCCTGTGGTCCTGCGCCTGGGCTTGTAGCGCACAGAAAGCTTAAATAGACCACGAGAAACTCATGCGGTGCGGTAAACGCCAGGAGAAAGCGCTAAGACAGTATAAGGACATAATCATTAATGAAATTAATTCCTCCAAACTGATGATAATTCCTGGAGGGCTCCAACTGATGATAAACACTATCACCCAGCAGGCCAGAGTGTAGGCGGGTTATTCGTACAAAATAAAATCTGGTTTGGTTTAAAATCTAGTTATAGGGCCTGCGGGAAAAAATATGCCTTTGTATATTCACCTAGTTGTGTTTGCGGGGGTTGAGCTTCGCTCTTTCGGCCCGCCTCTCAACTGTCAATCAACTGTTTACTAACTTCTTTTTTTCCCCACACACACACACACACCCTAGGAAGCAGCCCGTGACAGCTGACTAACTCCCAGGTACCTATTTACTGCTAGGTAACAGGGGCATTCAGGGTGCAACAAACTTTACCCATTTGTTTCTGCCTGGTGCGGGAATCGAACCCGCGCCACAGAATTACGAGTGCTGCGCGCTATCCACCAGGCTATGAGGCCCCCCTTGCCTTTGTCAGGTGAAGAGAGCGAGCACCTGTCCCTCCAGGACACACTTGGGACTATATGTCGCCTCTGACGTGTTTCTCAATAGAGAAAGTCTCCCAATGAAAAAGGCTGCCTATGATCCGACAATCCTAAGGCGCATAATAGAAGAGCAAATGTATAGCATAGCAGTAGCAGGAGCCACCCACATCTTCACAGACGGATCGGTGGACACAGAATATGAGAGTGCTGGCGCTGCTCTTTGCACGGCCAGCGTACAGGCATATTGGAGACTGGGAGGACTAGTATCATCAACCCAAACTGAGCTGTTTGCCATACAACAGGCATTCGCATATGTGATTGCACAAAACACTCAAAATGCAATCATACACACAGACTCAAAAGCTGCACTTCAAATACTAGGACAAAAACAATGGAAAGATAATGTGGAAATAATTACCACCATTTTGTATCTTGGAGCAGTCGCTAAAGGCAAAGGACTCAACATAACTTTAAACTGGATCCCATCCCATATTGGAATCCCATTAAATGAAAAAGCTGATGAAATTGCTAAATTGGCAACTCGTCATCCAGTGATACATAAAACAATTCAACCCAGCCTAGAGAACATAAAAAACATCATCACCAAAAAACTCTCACATCTCAACAAAGCCGACCTGCACCAGAGAATAGCTGAAGGTTCGCCATCTGCAACATGGTATCTTCAAGCAACCAAATTAGAAAGGTTAAATATCCCAAAAGGAATCCACAGGGAAATAGCAGTTAGGTTATATAGACTACGTCTAGGTTACAGATGCAACTGGGAGATTGGTGAACCCCGACAGAGAGAGTGCATCTTCTGCCAAACTGTCACAGAAAAGCCATTACTTCACTATCTTCTGGAATGTGAAGCAACCAACGACCTTAGAAGAGCTTTAAGAGTTCCTGAATCATGCAGTGGCCACCCTGAAGCCATCAACACAGCCACTCTCCTGGTCAACAAAGGTGTCCAGCAGCTGGACACCCTCATAAAGACTGTGAAGCAGTATCCTCCCCCGCGATAACAGCTTGATGGTTAAATGCAACCTCAGAATACTGAGAGAAAAAAAAAATTGTACCACTTACGGGCTATTCATGCCCGTGCCACCTCTTGGGTGGCTTAATCTTTATCAATCAATCTTTCTCAATAGTCTCCACACAATCTGGGTGGAGGACTTCACTAACTCTCTTATAGGATGGGACTGAATAGAGCGCCTACTGAATCTTAATGAAGGATTTTGTGTACAAAGACTTCAGCCATTTGGACTGGTCGGCAGAGATGGCCTCGCTTCTTAGATGATCGGTGGTCGAGCCCCAATAGTCTTTAAGTGGTTGGGCATCGTTCCATCACTCCGGTTTTCCTATCCCAACTCTGTCCTGTCCCATCCCGGATCCTCTCCTGTCCTCGCATGTCTTCCATGTTCGTATGTGATACTTGTTTTGAGGTTCAATAACACGTCTCACTCAGCGAGATGTCTTGATTATACCTTGATTATATAATCAAGCTTATGGTTTGTCTTCTTGATCAATGATATGACCGTTGTGACAAAAGTTTCACAACCTGTTACTTTTGTATAGCATATACAACCAGTTCTTGGGCTAGACGGTATTGCGACGGTCTCGCTTCGTGCAGGTCGGCGTTCAATCCCTCACCGATTGATTGATGAACATTAAGCCACCCAAGAGGTAGCACGGGCATGAATAGCCCGTAAAATCCACGACCGTCCAAGTGGTTGGGCACCATTCCTTCCCCCCGTCCCATCCTAAACCCTTCTATCCTGATCCCCTTCCCCTTTCCAAATGTCTTAGAGCTTTCTCCTGATAATTACCGACCAAGAAATTTCAATACAGTACCAATTATAATTTTTTTTTATGGAAAATTAGGTGAAATAATTGTTGTTTATAGCGAGAATCAGAGTAAAATTTCTCACACTACATTTAAGCGTCAGGTAGAAATGATGCCTTATGGAAACTTTTTTTTTTGCATTCTGAGTTGGTGCAGTAGTCACTGTCGACGCAGTGGTCACTGTCGACGCAGTGGTCACTGTCGACGCAGTGGTCACTGTCGACGATAGTGATACTCAGGCCACTGCGTCGATAGTAATTCCTGTGATCTCACAGTAATTTGAGTACAATTATTTTACAAGTCAATTTTACTGTCCAAATTTTATTGATATTTATATCAAGTTAAAATTACAAATCAGAGCAGCCTACTTTGCCTTCAATACTTGTCCATGTTTAGTTCTCCTTGTTCATGCATATATGAACATTATTACGGTATTATCTTGTATGGTTTTCACTTGGGCTTCTTTATACCATTTAAAGTTACTTCTTGATCAACATTACACGTGACAGCAATAAGTTGAGGGATGGAGCCTTAGACGGGTTGTAGACTACAGGTAGACGGAGCCAAGTACCTAAGGCAAACCTGACGGGAGATACAGGTGACTTCCTGGTCCTGGCCAAGAAGACCAATGGGTAGACTCTTCTACTTCCAAAAGATGTTTGGATAATCTGAAAAGCAAAAATATATTTTGGCTAGACAACGGTATAAGAAATTATACGACAAGTATAGATAAATATATTAAAGTACTAGAGGGTGTTCCTCCGGCGTTGCTCGGGGTGACTGAAGCCACAGCGTCACTGTCAAGTACAGCGTCACAGCGGCAAGTACTGACCACGACATCTGCAGCCATCATCACTGTAAGCATCTTCACTGCACACTAGCTTCAATAAATAAACTACATTAGACAAGTGATTTGCATTTATTTTGTATTATATTACTAGCAGTACCTGGCCACGCGTTGCTGTGGCTCAGCAACGCGTGTGTGTTGCTGAGCCACAGCAACTTTCGCTGTTCCCCAGTCCTCCCCACCATCCCCCCCTCATCCATCTCCTTGGCCTCCCAACTATTCCCCACTCCACCGTCCTCTCGTCCTCCCCCACCATTCCCCACTCCACCATCCCCTCTTCCTTCCCACCATGCCCCACTATCCTGTCCCTCTGTCCTCCCCACCATTCTCCATCCTTCCCCCCCAACTCCCCCTTCCCTGTCCTCCCACCCTCCCAAACTCCCCCTGTCCCCTCGTCCTTCCCCACCATTACCCCCTCCCTTGTCCCCTCGTCCTCCTCACCATCTCTCACTTCCGTCCCCTCGTCCTCCCCACCATTCCCCACTCCCTCGTCCGATGCCTTCCCAAATGGTATGATGTTCCCATCGGAAAATTGGGAACATCAAGTGATCTGATGTTCCCATCACTGAAATATAAGAGAAACAGTTAAAAAATTAAATGAAAATATGAAAAAATAAAAAAATAAACTATACTCACGAAATGAACGGTATGGTAAACAACACAGCTCAATTCCAACGCAATTCACACAAAATAATTAAATCAAAATGAAAATAAATCAAAATCTATGAAAATTCAATTTATCAATGCAATCAGAAACATTGAAATGGAATTGTAACATATTTAGTATAGCATGTGTATTGCTCTTGCATGCAACAGATGGCGCTGTTTTTCAAGAAAAGCATAGTTTTACCTGTCACAGGTGTGGCATCTATACTTATACTTACGAAACGAACGGTATGGTAAACAACACAGCTCAATTCCACCACAATGTCACACAAAATAATTCAATAAAAAATCAAATAAATCGAAATCTATGAAAATAACATTTATCAATGCAATCGGAAACATTGAAATGGAATTCGTGACATATTTAGTATAGCGTGCATGTTGCTATTATGTGCAACAGATGGCACTGTTTTTAAAAAAACGCATGTTTTTTTTCCTGTCACAGGTGAGGCATGTATATAGTAGATATATAAAAAGACGCGCATATTCGAATGCAACGTTGTGTCAAAATTTCAAATCAATCGGTAAAGAGGTTTCAAAGATTTCCCTCGCATGAAAACACAGTTTTTTCACAAAAAAACCATGCTTTTTTTAACGTCACAGACGTGACATCTATATAGTATGTATATAAAAACCTGCTCGGATGCAAATGGAACGTTGTGTCAAAATTTCAAAGCAAACTATTGGAGATTAGCGGTTATGCACAAACGAACATGTCCATTTTTATTTATATAGATGAAGCACGCATATTTATGTTATAATTTAGGTTATTAATATGTTGCAATAATGTTCCTCTTGATTCTAAGGGCTCCTAACACATATTCAAGTAGAGAAACAGTGAGCTGGATGAATCTTAGTGAGGACTGGGTCCTCTGAGTCATTTAGCGGGATTTGGAAATTGGTATCATTTGCCATTTTCTGCAAAACAAGTGGGCATGGGGGCCGACCCCGACCACCTTATGATCACACCCTAACACCCACTAGTCACCCTGCAAAGTTTGGTGAGGCTGGCCTCAAGCATCTGCCCTCCAATATTCTACAGACATAAAGCACTGTATTTGAGAAAGACATACATATTCAAGCACACACATTTTGTTATAAAATAAACTATGAAAAGTTGAGTATGTAATGTGTGAAGAGAGGTGTATGGGCAAGCTGTATTGGTCAAGTATATGGGCAAGCTGTATTGGTCAAGTATATGAGCAAGCTGTATTGGCCAAGTGTATGAACCTAGTTTATGAACTTGTTGTACTGGTGCTGTTAATGGTCCAGGTGTATGGATCTAATGTATGCACTAAGTGTATGGGTCAGGTGTACAGATCTGGCACATGGGCAAGGAGCAACAGCGTCATGTGACGCTGTTACAGCACCAACCACTGATGGTAAACCTTTTGCTGCCTTGCACTGTCACTTACATGGGTAGTAGCCGCCGTAGCCGCCGCGGCCGCCGAAGCCGCCTCCATAGCCGCCCCCACTGCCGTAGCCGCCTCCATAGCCGCCGTAGCCGCCGTAGCCGCCATAGCCCCCGTAGCCGCCGAAGCTCCCGTAGACGTCATAATAAGGATAATATCCTGACTGAGACCAGAAGAGACTTCCTCGTTTATTCGCCTCAGACGTGATGAAGAGCAGACTCAGCATCAGCAGCAGCATCAGCACTCCGCGACGACTCTCCTGCTGGAGGACACACTGAAATGACGACATTGTTTCCCCTGAATTCCTTTCTAGCTCAGCGCCGTAAGAATGTCAGGTACTGGGTAGTGGAGTGAGATGTGCAATATCCAAATTGATCCCAATGTTAAGGATATGGGAAATAAAAAAATAAGTCCCACTTGCACATTCGGAGATATGTTGACAAACAGCTTGATGTGTGGAGAGTAATTGACTCGTCTTTTACTCGACCTGGTAATATCCATGAGAAATTTCTCACCTTCCATCGAGTCTTTATCCACTTATGTAAGTTTCTACTAAATGTAATAATAGGATTTTTTTTTCCATTCAAGACTCACCATAATGAAGATCAGAAGGCGAGATTGGGAGGGAACTCGGTCCTACGGGATCCTGGGACACACTGGAACATATCCTCGAGCCCTGCGCTATATATCACCTGTGGACACGACTCCCTACTCTTGAGCCTCTGGAAGGACAGAAGCCTAGCGGATATAACCAGAAGCCAACCAAGCGCCAAGCAAAATGCTCCCAAGCATACATGTGGTTGAGGCTGCTTGAACACTTACTGCGGCAGCTGCTAGTACTACATGCTGGTAATTATTTCAGAAGGTTTTGAGTGTGTCCTCGCTCATGACTGAATTGTGTGTGTGTGTGTGTATGTATGTATGTTGTCAGCACTTTCCTGTCGGTGTTCATATGATCTCTTACTGTTTTCTTTTCTGATATGGCTTTCATGTCATTAAGGTCTTCGTAAATTTCCTTATTATTTGTTGTATGTTCATCTCAATCTTTGCATAATCTAGTCACTTCATCATTCACTATCCTAAGATGTATACAGTGATCAGAAGCCTACTTTGTCAAAGCTCCTGAATTTTCAACTGGAGTCTTGGCATTTACTGCTACAACACGTATGTGTTTGTATTTTTACACTATGAGGGAACAAGCCTCTTATGTTTTCTGTCGTACATTGTGGCTTGTTGAGCTTGAAGCTGTTGTCCCTTGTATACCTTATACTGGACCTTGAAAGACGTGTTTGGATTAATATCTTTCAATTTGTTCAGTTGTTGAAGGTCTTGATAAGATCAACTCTATCATGTCAGGTTTGTAATATTGTTACCGAGGCCCTCAATTTTCCTGCTGTAAGATTTGCCATAGTTCCGAGATGATTTTTGTTAACATTTGTAATATTTGTAACTCTTTGCCACCGACGTATATATGTACAGACCCGTAAGTGGAAGCCGCAGCCCACACTACGGGAGTGAAGATTGAGATACCGTACTAGAAGACTGGCAAAATATTTTGTCAATGGTAATTATATACAAGGTCTTTCTATTCTCAACAGCTGCCACCACCCCAAAATCTAGGTCTTTACAGCTGCCTACCCCCCCCACATATACGTTTTTACAGCTGCCACCACCCCCACATCTAGGTCTTTGATAATCGCTAATTACTGGTAAGTATTGTCCAAGACCAGTGAGGGAAAAGTCAAGGACACGAAACAGACTAAATCGTTCTCTTGATAACTACTTATGAACCAGATGTTATTTTGTATTAATTAGTGCAACTTGTGTTGATCGTTACTTTAGGGCTTAGAAAATCACTGATGCCAATCCAAGGACCAAGCAAGCCTCTAGGTGAAATATGTTCATTTTACTGATAAAAGGGAATGCACTGAAATGCCAAAAAAAAACATTTAACATGGAAGTTATTAATAATATCAATTATAGCCTATTCTAAAATTCCTTATCATGCAGGATGGTGCTGAAGTACCATGAATAAAACTCGGGAAGTATGTACCTTAAACTGCTACCATCCGGCTACAGCTGGACTCCTTCCCCGTTTGTCACCACCACGAGCTTCCACAGCCTCGACCAACACAGATTTGTTTTCTACGTTTTTACAGTAAAACTTGATAGAAAACTCCACCCCTGGCATCGAGGAACGCCTCCACACCCCGGAGCCAATCATCAGAGACTATGAACCCCTAGGCCTATAGCCAGGGACAGAAAGTAGAGCATTTCCACGGGAGACCCTGGTGTCTTAGCTGGCAACTGCCTCGACCCCAGGGAAATTTTAATTCAGTTTTGCCTCGAAGAGCGCGTTTATTGCGCATCGCCACTAATCTTGTGAGTAGCCTACCGCCATAGCAGTTTGTAACCTTCCCCCATATGCACATCTCCTGTGCCAGGTGAGTATGAAGGGCTCACCATAGCCCATGCTGCTTGCAACTTTTTGCCCCCGAGTACCTGAAACTAAAAAACAACAACAAACATTAACCCCCCTGGTCGTTAGCCTTGTTGAGGACCGGCCGCGGGGAGGCTAAACCCCGAAATCATCGCAAGATAACCCCCAATAGGAAGAAAACCCGCTGGGTTGTTCATCCTGTAACCAGTGTGACCTCCAGGGTGGCCCCAGGGTGACCCCAGGGAGGCCCCAGGGTGACCCCAGGGTGACCCCAGGGTGACCCCAGGGTGACCCGAGGGTGACAAGATGGGTCTTGAGGAATACTCTGGTTCCTTGTACATCAGTTGTCACTGCCTCAAGTAATGGCCCCAATATCTTGACTGGGCGCCACCAGAGACTCTGGGGTACAGGGAGGACTAGGGAGAAAGAACGAAGGAAGAAAGGAGAAAGCAGAGAGAGAGAAGGAAGAGGAAGGGAGAATTCCTTTACTATTACATTGTCACTCGCTTAAATTGTCTCCTTACAACTACTTGACTAATTTTCATCTCTTATTCATTTCACTATCAGTTAATCTAAGAACCTTGTATGTCATGATCATGCCTCTCTTAGTATCTTACTTTCTCTCCAGTGATCCCTCATATTTCAGTCTTATGTTCCCGGGTTAGTCTTGTGATCAACCTCTGGATATTGTATATCTTGCGTCTGTTTTTCACATGGCGTCACCGAGCACGCGACGAATACTTATTATTATTAACATCTTTATTGACAAAATTACAATTTTGCCTAATCTGAGGATTTCGATTAAGTCTTATTAAAGTGAGGATAATGCTGGTATTCAGTGTCACGCAGGACAGAGGGGTCATACACAAGACAATAGGTCTATACTGTAGGCGGAACGAATACTGGTCTCGTTGAGGAAATGCGTCAGCGCTTCATGAATATGATTCATATAGCTGGGTAAACCGGCTCGTCATTATTGTTGTTTTAATCATATTCAAACTAAGAGAACGACACGATGACGCAAGAGTTATAAGTACTGATAGCCCGTGCAGAATGAAACTTACAATAATGTGAAGTATTGTCGTTTTGTCGGAGGAGAATGGCCGGGAACCCGCGGCCAGACGACCACGAGGTCTTGCTCACCACTCCGCTCATCTGTACTACTCAACCCACACACCGCTGCGTTCTCAACTCTCGCATCAGTGTGTGACAATAACTATCTCGCCCACCCTGCACCTCATTTTTTTATTGTTGCCGCCGGAGGCGGCTAGTTTATTGTGCACCCCATACTCATCCTGTGAGCGGTAGCGCAAAAAGCATTACAGAGGGCACAAAAGATCTTCATCAGACAACAAAGACAGTCTCCGTGGTGTAGTGGTAAGACACTCGCCTGGCGTTCCGCGAGCGCTATGTCATGGGTTCGTATCCTGGCCGGGGAGGATTTACTGGGCGCAATTCCTTAACTGTAGCCTCTGTTTAACGCAACAGTAAAATGTGTACTTGGATGAAAAAACGATTCTTCGCGGCAGGGGATCGTATTCCAGGGACCATAGGATTAAGGACTTGCCCGAAACGCTACGCGTACTAGTGGCTGTACAAGAATGTAACAACTCTTGTATATATCTCAAAAAAAAAAAAAAAAAAAAAGAAGATTATTACATAAACAATTTCATCTATCCTTCACACTTTATAATTACAATGTCAGCTAGTTACAGAGAATGTTCTATTTCAAGAGCTATATCTTTACAGTAAGTCATTATACATTAATGGTAGGTCTTATCGCTAATACATAATTGTTTGAGCAATGGAGATATTACTGAGTCATTGGGGAGCTGCTGTTTATTATTAGTCTTCACAATACACTACTTGTTTCTTAATCTCATATGTCGTTTATCTACTGGAAGCGAAATATGGATACAGTGCAAGGATTTCAGGTACTTTATCCTTAGTAATAAGATAGGTTGCCATATCACACAGCGTGAGCCTAGATTTATCTCTAAATGGCTCAATTTTACTTCAATTCAAGTTATAGTGTTCGAGTGTGTGTCCCTGTCTTTGTCCACACACTTTACACTTTACTTCATCTAGATCCCTATACAAGCCGAACTGCCAGAGATACTTGTAGCCAAGTCTTATTCGAGCTGTGACAACGTGTTAGTCTGCTTATTTTGTTACTTGCCCCATACACATGTTTTACTTCACACATTTCATTGTAATAAACAATGGACTTGCTAGTTCAAGTTTGCACTGTTCTACTTTCTTCAAATCCATTCCAGGAGTTTTCGTCCAATGACACTTTTAAGGGACCTATTTGATAACTCAAGATTCCGTTCAATACTGTCTTTATTTACTGCAACCTTAGCAAGGGCGTCAACTTTGTCATGTTCCTGCACCTCCTCCTCCGGCCCACCCTGCATCTTCTCCTCCCTCCTCCTCCTCCTCCTCTTCTCGCCCACCTTGCACCTGCTTGAGGCCTTCATGTCTGTCCTCAGTTGTTATAAATTCTACTCAAGACATTTATCTCCCACAGCCGCCTTTCTCCCTAAACATATATGTGCCGTAAACGTAATTGGTGCCAGAAGCTGCACAGCCTGGGGACTTCGACGTCTCAGCCTGGGGACTTCGACGTCACAGACTGGGGACTTCGACGTCACAGTCAAAGTGTAAGCCAGGACCCGTACATTGGCCACCAGCACCACCTGGAGGAGCAAACTCAAGAGTGTTCTCGGGAGGCTCTTAATCTACGAAAATATTTTGTAAACTTTTCGGAAGAACATAAACTTATCATAAAGTGGGTTTACCATGCTCCACAACGTGTAATATCTCCAGAAATATAAATGCTCTAGACACAAGTTAAAGACGCCATCAGTGCTCCGTAGCCTGGCCGATATGTAAGGGGAAACTACAAATTATAACTGTAGCATACAATTGACAGTTTCTACTCCAAACGTATAAAGGGTGTAATAAGAGGGTGTAATAAGCACGTGTGGGTACCGCCAAATTGTAGGAAACCCCCGACGTGATTTCAAGAGAAGTAAAACTTTTATTTTTTTGGTGTGGAGCAGATCATCAGATGAGTCCGCTAGATGATTACGTTCAGTCACGCTATGAAGACCTTGGACACAGCCAGTGGATCCCAGCTTCTGGGTCGTCTCTCAACTGGGTCTGCTAAATGCACCGGTAGTATGACAGGAAGTATCGGTAGCTTAAAACCAGGATTAAACCACGAGAGTCTAGACGAAAATTCCACAAATTGACAATAGCAGAAATAAAAAAAGTCTGAAAGGAGTTTAAAAAATGGCAGAGGGAAAGGAGACGATGCTTTAAGGTGACCACATAAAGTTTTCTCAGTGATATTGTATTAGTAGGAGCCTACACTCACAAGGGGGATTAGAGGAGCCTCTTGAACCTCCACACCGAGACAGAAATAGAAGACTTTGTCTTGCTCGACATCTTGAGAAAAACGTTTCCCCAAATGTAACAATCATAGGTTTCTGTGCGTCATTTATTACACATATATCTTCGACATGTCGAAGAAACACATTTGTATGAAGTTTATCAGAGCGGTTTGGCCGACGTTTTAGAATTGGTTGCGAGCCAGGACAAGCCGCAGACTACCGGGAGCTTTTGGTGCAGAACAAGCGAGTCACAACCTCAGGCGGCGGACGGACGCGCCCCGTACGACCAGCCGGACATATCCGACATTACGACGACCTCGATCGCGCCTTCCTTGTTTACGACCCTCTAAGCAATTGAAATTGAAATTGAAATAAGTTTATTGAGGTAAAATACACACAAAGGGATGAGGTAGCTCAAGCTATTCTCACCCCGTTCAGTACATCGTGTTAATACATACATAGACACACATCACAAACAATAAACATATTACCGAACATTCTGAGAGATAATCGTATACATTTCCTCCTTTACATAAGTAATTGGGGAAGTGGGTAGTACAAGATACAGTGTACTGTACAAGATACGGTAGTGCAGTCGGGTTCGTCCTTGACTCACAATCGTGAATTCCGGGTTCGAATCCCGAAAGGGACAGAAATGATTGGGCACATTTCCTTTCACCTAATGCACCTGTACACCTAGCAGTAAGTAAGTACCCCAGGAGTTATAGTCAGCGTGTTCTGGGGTTGCATCCTGGGTGGGGTCAGTAATTCAACCCTTGGCGGGGGAGGGGAACCTCGATATTTAGCCCTACGGGCTCACCATAGCCCGTGCTGCTTGGAACTTTTTGTTCCAAGTAGCGAATCTGAAATTGAAGTTGAAATTGAAATAAGTTTATTGAGGTAAAATACACACAAACCCAATAAGCAGGTTTGGTTAAAACGAGATTTCTGGTTAAGCCGTACCTGCCTGTGAGTAGTTAATGCCGGAAAAATTAGTTTTTTTTTTATATTAACAGGATAAGTGATTCTCATTGTGCATCTCGTACTCATCCTTCTTCTTGATGGTACGTGCAGTTTGCATGAAACATACTCATCATGTAAGCAATAATTTGTTACTCATCACAGGCTCGTCCAGTTCCTCATGTGTTTCCTTTTCGCTCAGCTTTTTTACCCGGGGTCACTTTTCTACACACATATAGAAAAAACGGGGTACAAAAAATTTTAAATCTAGACGTAGGTATTGAGGTTTTGTGTGTGACTGAAAAACTGCCAAAAGTTTTTCAGGGGGCTAAGCGCGCGCGCTTGCGTCATACATGCACTCCCAGGCAGGGCAAGACATATAAGCAAGTCTCCTTACACCCATTGCCTCTGTTCACCCAGCAGTGATTAGGAACCTGGGTATTAGTCGACTGTTGTGGGTGGCATCCTGGGGAATGGTCAAATGCTACAAATATCCCAGGTATACTCGAATTTCCCCTAAACGCCGCAAGACTCAGCACGAGGAAAATAGCCGGAAAGCTATACTGAAATATGCCGCAAGACCACTGCAACGAGTGGGCCGGAAGGTCCCAGAGCCCAAACATGGGTTCACGCCCAAAGTAACTAATACTACTACTCGCATGCACGTGCGTACACGCACGCACAATATTGGACAGGTGTTGATCTACACCAAAGTTTTCTCCGTCTTCAGATTCGCGACAACGGTGCCACCGACTTTCTCTAGTGTGTCTTTATTACCAGGTTAAAGACGTTTTACACGAGCATGTCTTCGTCTCTCCTTCTGGGGCTCTTGTCAAGGCTGCTCTTGCTGGGCCATGGTCAAGGCTGCTCTTGCTGGGTCGTGGTCAAGGCTGCTCTTGCTGGGTCGTGGTCAAGGCTGCTCTTGCTGGGCCGTGGTCAAGGCTGCTCTTGCTGGGCCGTGGTCAAGGCTGCTCTTGCTGGGCCATGGTCAAGGCTGCTCTTGCTGGACCATGGTCAAGGCTGCTCTTGCTGGGCCATGGTCAAGGCTGCTCTTGCTGGGCCATGGTCAAGGCTGCTCTTGCTGGGCCATGGTCAAGGCTGCTTTTGCTGGGCCGTGGTCAAGGCCGAGTGAACATAAAGAGAGGAAAGTAGAGGGTGTAAGCTACTAGAGTTTGGTTGGGGCAAAAGTCTAACTTGCAAGATTAAGAAATTTGATTTGTCACCCCTAGTAGTGACATTATCAACGTCTTGAGGGACATGATATGTTGCGTGCGGACACTTGCGAGCAAATGGCTATTTGTCACCTATCACCAAAATTCCCCAAAATTGTTACTTTGCTCCATCAAGCCGTGCAAGACGCTATTCTGCATTCGTTCAAGTGATCACTGCAACACGGGTGCGAGAGAGAACAAATTTTCCCTCGTCTGATGACGCTCAAACACCGCGCTGAGGGTCGGGGGATTCCCGCCACCGTTCCCGCTCGAGCGCTAGGAACTCTGCCTTACAACCACCACCACACATGGTAAGATTTGACGTTTTACAGTCATATTCTTATTTTATAATAATTTGTTCTTCTCGCTAATATTATTTGTTGCATTGCAAGTCAGATGACAGTTTAGAGACCTATACATTTGCTGAATTACAATAACGATAAGGAATCAAGTTATTGGAATAATTTTAATTTGCCTTCAGCAAAAAAATCGCCAGTGACATTATCTCTGTCGTATCCTGCCATGTAGCATGTGTCGTATCCTACCATGTAGCATGTGTCGTATCCTGCCATGTAGCACGTGTCATATCCTGCCATGTAGCACATGGCATATCCTTCCATGTAGCATGTGTCGTATCCTGCCATGGAGCACATGGCATATCCTGCCATGGAGCACATGGCATATCCTGCCATGTAGCACATGGCATATCCTGCCATGGAGCACGTGTCATATCCTGCCATGTAGCACATGGCATATCCTGCCATGGAGCACGAGTCATATCCTGCCATGGAGCACGAGTCATATCCCGCCATGTAGCACGTGTCATATCTTGCCAGTTAGCATGTGTCCTATCCTGCCACTTAGCACATGTCGTATCCCGCCACATAGCATGTGTCATATCCTGCCACATAGCACAGGTCGTATCCTGCCATGTAGCGTGTGTCATATTGTGCCATGTAGCGGGTGTCATATCCTGCCCCTTAGTGGGTGTCATATCCTGCCACGTAGTGGGTGTCATATCCTGCCACTTTGTGGGTATCATATCCTGCCATGTAGTGCGTATCATATCCTGCCATGTAGTGCGTGTCATATCCTGCCATGCAGCGGGTGTCTTATCCTGTCGTGTAGTGGGTATCATATCCTGCCACTTGATACCTGTTAATGGGTGTCATATGCTGCCAGGTAGTGGGTGTAGTATCCTGCCACTTTGTGAGGTGTCATATCCTACCACATCGCACATGTCATATCTTGCCACGGTTCACATGTAGTATCCTGCCATGTAGCATGTCGTATCCTGTCACATAGCACGTGTCATATCCTGCCACGTAGTGCATGTCGTATCCTATCACACAGTGCGTCATATCCTGCCACATAGTGCATGTCATATCCTGCCATGTAGCATGTGTCGTATTGTCATATAGCATTTGTCGTATCCTGCTTACTGAAGTCCAGACTTACTTACAGACTCCTGATAAAGTCCAGACAGTGGCACGGCGGCTGAGGTGACGTCATGCTTGTTTGATTATTTTCTGCTTGCTCGTTCGGTTTTCGGTTTGCAATTTTTAAGCAGCTGTAATTTGTTTTGGGATTCCTATCTTTCTGGGTGCCTGAAAGATCCCAGGCGCCGGCGAAAAACAATGGGCAGTTTCTTTCACCCTATGCCCCTGTTACCTAGCAGTAAAATAGGTACCTGGGTGTTAGTCAGCTGTCACGGGCTGCTTCCCGGGGGTGGAGGCCTGGTCGAGGACTGGGCCGTGGGGACACTAAAGCCCCGAAATCATCTCAAGATAGCCTGACCTGGTAGATGGCAGATATAGACTGCTTCCAACTCAACCCGTCCTTTTAAAAATGACGTCGCTTTTCCCTCGTATGTGTGCTATGGCCAAAAATTAATTTAATTTGAAAGAAAATCGGCTCACAAAACTGATGTACTGTCCCGTTTTCTGTTTAAGTCCTCTGGCTTACTCAGAAAGGTTAGGAGAGGAAACTTTCAATTGACGTTTTTCATGATGTTTTGAAACTTTAGGATAATTTCCTGCCCTCCTAACCTACCAGAGAACCCTTAACTTACTGTTTTGGAAGAAAAAACTCCCAAATTTATTTTCCATTTTTTCATTTTCAAATTACGTCCATTTTCGATCATACGAGCAAACGGCCAAATTCAGATGTACAGTGACACCTCGACTTACAACTGCCCCTACTTACAATTTTTTTTAATTACGACCCCAATTTTGTCGAAAAATGCAAACTCGACTTACAACCTTTGTCTCGACTAGCGACTTTGTGGGTCGACCTAGTGCCCGCTTAATGACGATCGCGTTTGCAAAGAATTTAATTGTTTTTTGCTTTTTTTCGTTTTTTGAACATAAAAGTAATTATTATATATCACGCCGTGAGTCCTAAGAAAGTTAGTGGTAAGGTTCAACCTAAGAAAATAACTGTGGGTAGAGGCAATAGAGAATGTCCCTTCCTCGTTAAGGAAAATGTATGATGTATGGGAAGAATTGTAAAGTTTTGTTGAAAAAACCCACCCAGATAAAGCTGTAACAGGCCATTATATTGACCTTCTAATGACAATGTGATGTTTAACTACACAGATAAATATTAAAATGTAGGGAAAACAAGTGTCTTTAGACAGATTCTTAATAAGACAAGCAAGCAGTGAGCCACAATCAGGTCTTAGTGGTATGCCTGCAAAACGTAGAAGTCATTACTGCCTGATGTTATAATGGAAGGGGAATCTCCTTCCAAATATTAACACCTCTCCTCCTCCTCACTGTTTTACATTTGCCAACAAGAGTCCTCAATGAAGGTAAGATATATAAAAAATGAGTAGTATTCGGTATAAAATGTATTTTTAAGTTAATATTTTTTGGAGGTGTTGAATGGATTACTGTAATTCAATTTACATTATTTCAAATTACAGTGGAGGTACCACTGTAATTTGTAAGAGGACAGGTTATCCATCTACATGGGTGTGTCTATAGGCCATTGCTCCTGCCTCTCTCAGAGGAGCCAGGTTCAGGCTCGTGGTCCCCGGTAGGCTTAGAACTCCATCGATTTACTGTTGCCACGGTCTAATATATACACATCAACCCAGTATAGCTCCGGGGAGCCGAAACGGCTCTTCACAAAAAATTCCTGAATCTTGGCATTTAATTCCACCTTATCTCAAAATCTGTGAGACAACTCTCACACTTCCTACTTGAACTAAAGACACACTGGGTTGTCAAACATGTTATTGAAACAGGGAAAGGCCTGAACGACATGGCGATCATAACAGAGGTTAAGAGATAATGTTCATGTGGTAGCGTTGCCATTAAGAGGTTAAAGCTTTCTGTCACGTTTACAGTATTCTCATGAATGATAGTATGAAATGGCACCATTACATTTATTGATTTTAGAATTAAAGTTTTAATCTCTAATGTGCTACGAGCAATAAAAGTTTTATGAAAAAGTGGTACCAATTTCCTATGAACTGCTACCAAATAGTTTGTTTAATTGCATCTCATTGTAATGAGTTAATTTTGTTAAGCTTTGAAAACACCTCATTCCTGAAGGTTTGAGAATGCATTCATATGGCTTGTAACCTGCTTGTAAATAATTGACAAAAACCTATATCTGGTCAGGAAGATAGTGGAAAAATATAAATATAAAACATATAATTTCTTATTCCATTTAATCAAAATGACAAATGGAATGAAAATAATATTTATAACAAAAAATCTGCATGCCATTTACATGCACCAATGTCATGTGCAGAAATACTAGTCAGGAAAGCTTACATACTTTTCTTGGAATAAGTTAAATAGAATTTATTTTTACAAAATGTTATGCTCAACAATCCAATTACTTTTTATTTTTCCAGTTTTGAACAATTCTGACACAAATGGTCAAGGAATAATCACACAAGTACCAGCATTTAAGAGGATATAAAGATATTACATATACTTCGATCTTTATTTTCAATATAATGTAATGCACACACAAGTTTCCCGGTGTATAATATACACTGCTGATTATATTTACTGATGTCAAATGTCACACTGTAATAAAAAGAAAAAAATACGAAAATCATAATTTACTTTTCTTTTGCACTTAAATATTATGACGGACAATTCAGTATATTGCTATAACATTTATTGCCGGTTTAACAAATATAAGACTGTAAACAAACATGTGAACCATCACAAAATTTTGTAAGTTATCAAGGTTGAAGTAAATCTAGTCATTTTCAACACATACAAAAATTTTATGATATATAAAATTAAGCATATATAAAAAAGTTACTCAAGTTCAACCTTGCATTAAAAAAAAATGTAGAATCTAGGAAGTCAGTCATAGTGTGTATCCAACAAGCATATGTCACTAGTACTCAAACTGCTGCATGCTGGGGATCTGTTGGATATACAATTGTTTGCTCCCTATAGTCCTGTATTAAATGTATTTCTCACTAAACTGGCAAAAATTTATTAATGGACAAATGAGGCAATTTACATTATAGGCTGAAATATACATAAATAAGTATGACAGGTCTCAATTACTTGAAAGCAGCAGCGCGAGTGCCGAACCATGGCCACAGCAACACCGCAATACAATTTGCCTATTCAGAAATGTCACTTGTTTGATGAACTGCACATCTGCGAGGCAAATAAGTAATCTAGAATAGCCAATTCAACCAACATGTGGTCAATAACATTGACATTAAATAAATCTTGCATTTTTCTAGTTAAAAATCAAATTTAACTACAAGACACGTGGTTATTAATCATAATGTTCTGTAAGAAAGTGACACATGGACAAAAATATTTTTGGTGAAACTTGGGGTAAGGAAGAAAATAAAAAATAAAATAAAAATATCAATCAGCAACCTCCAGGAGGGTTAAACTTGTGCCCAAGAGGCAAAGAATGGCTCTTACAAATGGAGATGGAAATATATGTGTATATATGAATGCATATATTATATATATATATATATATATATATATATATATACATATACAGTATATACATATTTACATACACACACATACATACACATGAGTATTTTTAATATGGTGATAATGCAGTACAATGAATTAAAAAAAATAGAATGACCATATATTACAAAACTAATTCCAATATCTTAATAAATTACAAATATTCAGATTAAATCACTTGGTGCCTTAACCATTTTACCCAATTTTAAGAATGACGTAAAAGCTTCTTAGTAAGTTTTATAATGTACCAGGAATAGGAACTAAAATATTAATAGCATGTTCATCTTAAATAACTTTCAAAAGACAAAAATACTACTACTTTGTAGAAAAAATTGGATTTTAGTAATTAAATTTCCTCTTAATAAATGATAGTATAATAATCTACATATCAAAGTAGCTTAGTCCATCCTCTTTATACATTATATTATTTACTTTAATATATATATATATATATATATATATATATATATATATATATATATATATATATATATATATATATATATATATATATATATATATATATATATATATATATATATATATTATTTTTTTAAGAGGATAACACTTTATTCTAGTAATATCCAAAGGAAATATATTTGGGCAATAATTTGATAGTTTTCATATTTAAATTTACAACACCGCACAATTTTTTCCATTTTCAAACACCACAACTTTATTCTTAGCTCCACGTTACCACTATCCAGACACTGTCTTGAAAGATTTGCCATTTTGTTTTTAGCCGAACTGGAAGTGGAATCCACCAGGGAATCCACCACCTCCAAAGCCATTTCCTGGAAAGCCAGCTTGCTGGAAGCCTGCATTATGGCCACCAAAGCTGTACCCTCCATGCCCTCCACCAAAGAAGGCTTGGAATATTTGGTTGGGATCAATGTCTGTAGGAAAGAAAAATGAAATAATTAAATACTATAATGTGTACATTACTAAATTACTAAAGGGTTTATTAATATATATACAGTGGAACCTCGAGTGACGAGCACCTCAAACTACGAGCATTTTGAGTAACAAGCTCGGCGATCCCCGACAATTTGTCTCGATTGGCGAGCACTCGTTTGATTAACGAGAAAACCACATGGTGCATTCCCGCTGCTTCTCGCACATTCTTGGACGCCTCCAACGATGCAAATTATTTTTTTTTGTTTTAAGATGCTAATGATGCTGGGATGTAAAGGGGTGGCTGCTGTGATGTTGCAAAGCATTGAATTTAAAAAAAAAAAAAAATTGAACAAAAGAACACATGTCAAAGGTTTGTTCAGTGTGTGCCAGGTAGGCTGCACCATTATTAATAAATAAATGAAAAATACAAAACAAATTGAACGCATTTGAAACAAATAAAGATTGTGATAATGGAGCAGCTTACCTAACACTGAACGAATGAACCTTTTGGCAAAAAAAAAAAAATTAAAAAAAAAAAAGAGAACATAGTTAAAAAAAGAACAAATGTCATAAAGGTTTATTCAGTGTGTGTCAGGTACGCTGCTCCAGGTTTCTTAAAAAAAAAAAAATTAACAAATCTGAAAAAAAAAAGAAAAATGTCATAAAGGTTTATTCAGTGTATGTCAGGTGGGCTGCTCCATTATTTAACCCTTGTGTTGCTAAGGGCTAATTTGGCCATTGTCACCCACAGGCGCATAAAAAAAAAAAAAAAAAAATAAAACCTGTTAATTTGTGTTCTCTGATCATGGGAAAAATAATAAAAAATCCTAAGTGGCATATTTTGCCCGCTATAGGGCTGGGAAGTCTGGCAAAAAACGGTCGCCAACTTATCATGCATCCCAGACGTTTTACTCGCCCCAGCTGTCAGGCAGGAGTGGCCACAAAGAGATAATAACCTAATTATTTCTATGTCTCTGATTTTTCTTTGTTTTTTTGCTGTAATATTATTCAATAGGGTGTAGTGTGATATATTTATTCCGTGACGTCATCGACGTCACATATTTATGTTGCTCTAATTTCTTTTAAACAATCAAGTGTTTAAACTTAATACAAAAGTGTTCACTAGGACTGAATATAATTTCCAACGCCAGGAATATAGCTTAACACTATTCCTTAAACATAAATAGAACCACCAAACATTTGAGGTCGTCTTTCCCGGGAGCGTCGTCATGTACCAGAATGTCAACAAGCCAACACGCTGTAGAGGGCTCTCCTTATGAGCTGGTTTAACTCGTTAGACACCCAGACTACGTGTCAACAAGCGAGCAACCAGAACAACAGCCTCTCAACAACCACAGCAACACCAGTATTTGTTTTACCAAGTACTGTATTTATAGTATAAATTTGGCCATTTTATTCATAAATAGGTAGGCAGTTTATACTGTGGGTGAAAACCCACTAACACGTACGTACTCAGCTCTACACACCAGCTCTGTCCAGTCATATTCCATGTCATATCTGTAATTATATGTTTAGGGAACCTTCATTAATTCCTTACATCCCAAACGGGTAATTGTGAGGGAAGTTAGTGAAGCAGGCTCCCAATATAATTACAGAAATTGCTTCCACTAGCTGTACATCAAGCTTTGTAGGCCTCCAGACAGCCGCTATTACGTGGCACTCAGAGGCACAGAGCCACACCTATTTTTGAAGTTACAATTACGCAGTCTTAGCAGGCCCCATCAACAGGAACAGCTAAGGCCCTTTTTGTTCAATACTGTAGACATAGTATTAGTAGCTATAAACATAATTTACTGTGGTATAATAGTAGATTAGACCACCATATGTGGTAAGATTTATAATTTATATATCAAAGATTAGGTAAACAATTTGTGGTATATGAAGGAGCCATCTCAAAGTGGTTTAAACTACAAATTATCCCTCCCATTGTGTGAGAAGTTCCAGCAGCTGAATCAGTACATACAGTCCACTTACTTACTACTATCTAACTTATTACTAAGAAAAATAATCAAATCAAATATCATATTAAAGTCAATTAAAAAATAAATAAATATTTGAATATTCACAGAATTAAAAAGAATTAAAGCTGCTAGGATTTTCCCACAAGTTCAGGCACTAAGAGACGTCGCTACACACAGTCAGCTGGCGGCTGCCTCCCTCACACATTCAAGGTCAGACGCACTAAAATTTCTCCTCCAACAATACTGTTTGTGGTGTAATTACACTATACACACACATTATATACAAGTATTTACATGTTTTGTTCACCATAACTGTTCAACTAAGCCGGTATAGTGCCCAAGGAGTATAGTGGCCACCCTTACCCAGCATGATAAATCATGCAGATGTCACCACCTTCCTCACCAAAATGCCTTCTCCCCCTCCACACTCCTTTTGCTGTTATAATACTATATATACACGTTATATACAAGTATCTATATTTGTGTTCACCATAACGAACCACTAAGTTGGTATGCTGAGTGGCAGTGGCAGCCCGCCACTGGCTGTCACTCGCTCCCTCAGTCACTTCACCTTACTTGCCAACATTCTCCTCCCACCATACTGTTTTTGTTTTTATTCACTATATACATACGTTATATATAAGTATCTGCATGTTTTGTTCACCACAGTGAACAACTAAGCTGCTATAGTGAGTCCAGACAGTAAAAGGTGGTCACACAGAGTCAGCAGACAACGCTACCTCCCTCCCCACCAAGATTACTCCTCCCACTACAGCGCTAATTATCACAACAATCCTGCTATTATCAGAATCCTGGTCATTTTGATCACAGTCAGGGGTTTGCTGTAATACTATCATCACTAAATAATAGCATGTACATATATATTATGGCATTTTTAGGCGATGCTGTGGGTCACAAGCTGCTCAGCAGTGCTGAGAGTTCATGCTACATGCGCCAGCCTTAGTGACTCGCTTACTACTGATGCCCTCGCACCCGGGAATGTGGCCAATTATTTTTTTTTTTTAAATGGCGTCTGTTTACAAGAGCCCTGATGAAGGTGAGGTGAACCCCGTGTATCCGCGGGCCGTTTAAATCTTGCGTAGTACTCCAGGTTTAAGGGTTAAACTGAGCAACACGTCATATGAAGTGTTGAGTAACTTGCTATAAATTGCGCATCACGTCATATGACGTGTTGGAGTACTACGCAAGATTTAAACGGCCTGTTGATACACAGGGTTCACCTCGCCTTCAACTATTGTTTTTCTTTTATTTCTTCCACATATTTTAATACATTACTCCCCAAGAACCAGCTACTTCACCCACTTTACAAACATACTTGACAGACTAACCAACACATGTTGTCGTAACCATTATTTCAGTGCCAAATTGTTACTAGGCGTGTTGATGCCCAACAACTGTGCTGTCATATTATTCTACTTTTGACATCCTATATACACAGAATACTGATAGGTTGGTAATTGAAAAAAATATAACAACTGCACACAGTATTTCTGCAAGTTTAAAATGTAAGCCCTTATCACTAGAGTTGCAGACAAAATCACAAAGTGTAGTCTTAAAAACAAAGATATTTGCTCACTGAGGAACAGGTGGGATCAAGCTAATAACTGTTCAACTTCAAATCCATTTGTACTGCTTGGATTTGAAGCAACTGTGTGAGTTTTCACCTTATCTGACAACTCTAAGGTGTCGACTAAAAAAATACATAGCAAAATTAGACAGCCAAAACAAAAGTATCTAAAGAGGTACAAACAATTTTCAACATATATCTTCCCATTGTCTTTGTTCCAGTTGCCTAAGACAAACATAGAAAATAAGTCACCTATCACAAAAAATGCCACTTTAGTTCAGTACCATATTTGAGCATGAGGCTGGAAAGCATGGAGCAAGTGCTCACCCACACCACTGACAGTGGTGTGGGGAGCACTGTCACATGACAGGTCGGAGTCCGCATACCACTGATAAGTGGTGTGGGGAGCACTGTCACATGACAGGTCGGAGTCCGCATACCACTGATAAGTGGTGTGGGGAGCACTGTCACATGACAGGTCGGAGTCCGCATACCACTGATAAGTGGTGTGGGGAGCACTGTCACATGACAGGTCGGAGTTCGCATACCACTGATAAGTGGTGTGGGGAGCACTGTCACATGACAGGTCGGAGTCTGCATGCCACTGACAGGTCAGAGTCTTAAAAGTCATCCTATCATAACTAAATTTATCACAAACCTATTACCATTTGAATCACAAGCAGATATAAAACAGTTTGTGTTTCGTGCAGATTATTCAGTGGAATAAACAAATGTTTACGTTCTGTCAAGATGACTTTTCACGCAAGTTCTCGCCGAACCCAACGATCAGAATGTGGCTGTGTTAGCAGTTCCCCCTAATCTAATTGCAAACTATTGTACAGTATATAAAGCTTTTTAAGAGACTTATACAAGACATTTTACAAAATATATCAAATACAAAAAATATTAATAGAACAGCTAAATATGAAGCAAATGAATCTTCAGCCACATTATTGCAACTCTTCGTCTGCACAAGCAAACTAACGTTTTAAAATGCAATACTAGCTTCATGGTAAACTTATATTGTATTAGAAATACCAACCATCATGTCCAAAGCCTCCTTCAGGATCGTTGATGTCTTGTCCTCTGTCATACATAGCCCGCTTTTTGGCATCGGTCAAAACTGAGTATGCTTCTCCTATCTCCTTGAATTTGATTTCATGTTCATGTTTATCCTTATCACTGGCATTAGCATGGCGATCTGAGGATTAAAGTTAAAGAATTATATTTTGTATTCATTGAGCAATAAAAATATATTCCATTCTCTTTCTGGTGTCACCTCATATTTGACAATACATTGGGCACCAAACAGAATTGCAGTTATGCACTTTACTTGGAAAAATTCATGCATATAGGCTTCACAACATTTTAAAATTATAATACAATATATATTGATATAAAGTGACAGGATTAAAATGAATTGCTTTGTAACACAATCTGGTTGTCGAGGGGGTATAAATGCTTCGAAGGCCCAGTTTCTTGCCTAATTGTGATGTCTACGGAGATCAAGTTTCTACACTAGATTTCCACCTCATACCAATTGTATATCATTCATGGCTTTATCAAACTATTACTGCTTGCACCTCGCACACCAGATGATTATAGGTAACATTTTCAAGTTTTTATCAAGTTCTCTTTGGAACAGGAGTCTGTTGGTAATTCCCCTTATACTTAAAATAACACTGAAATTTTTTGACCCAATAAATTTATAATTAACTTTTAGGATTAATTGGATTAATTGGATTAACTGCATCCATACATTTTAATTGGTAGGCACATCTGCCATGCCTCCTGGTTTCAAGAAATTATTAGTGTGCAAATTTGGAAGCAGTCCCCATTTAGTATTTTCCAATTACAAATTGTAATGAACCTCTTGCATTTCATCTATGCGAGGATTTCAACCTTTCCCTGTAATTTAGAAGTTTTAATTAATAGATTTGAGTAGTTTAGGTTTCTGTACCAGCAATCTCACCATCCTTAACCCCTGGGCAGTGCCTGTGATTATAGCATGCATGTCAGGCACAAGAAAAAATTCAATATTTTTGTTCTTCTAAGATTGTTAAAATGTGTTTTTTGATCACAGGGAAAAATAATAAAAAAATTGTAGGCAACATATTTTGGCCGCAATAGGGCAAGGAAGTCTGGCAAAATTGAGGCGCTGACAGAGTAAGCGTCCCGCGCTGCTCTCCTCCACCCGTGCTGTCAGGCGGGAGGTGCCACAATGATTTATTCAATATTGTGCAGTGTGATATATTTATATAATAAAATGTGTGAACCATTACTATACTCAAAAGTATAGTAATGTGCATATCAGCATATTAAAAACTCAATTATGTTCATAAGACAAATAAATAGTTTTCTTGTTATTACACTATATATATACACATTATATACAAGTAACCCGGGAATGTTGACCATGATTTTTTTTTTAAATGGCATCTCTTTACAATAGCCAAGGAAGCTGATGTGAACCCTGTGTAGCCATGATAGTTTTAAATCTTACGTGGTACTCCAACACATCAATAGCTCTAGTGTGCAATTCTGTGACAGTTGCTCACCACAGATGCAGGCAGGAGTGAAAGGGAACAGGACACTAAGCAACAGGACACAGCGAGTCACTGTGAGGGGTGAGGTCTCAGTGGCGGGGAGTCACCAGTGGAGTCCCACAGGTATCAGTCCTTGGACCTATACTGTTTCTATTATACGTAAATGATCTCCCAGAAGGAATCGACTCATTCCTCTCAATGTTTGCTGATGCAAAAATTATGAGGTGAATCAAGACAGAGGAAGATAGTATAAGGCTACAAGATGACCTAGACAAACTGAAGGAATGGTCCGACAAATGGCTACTAAAGTTCAACCCAAGTAAATGCAAGATAATGAAACTAGGAGGAGGAACTAGGCGGCCAGACACTGGATACCGAATGGGAGATGAATGGGAGAAGTCCTTCACGAAACTGACAGAGAAAGATCTAGGAGTTGATATCACGGCAAACCTGTCTCCTGAAGCCCACATCAAAAGAATAACATCAGCGGCCTATGCAAGGCTGGTTACCATCAGAACTGCTTTCAGAAACCTGTGTAAGGAATCCTTGAGAACCTTGTATACCACATGTATAAGACCAATCCTAGAGTATGCAGCCCCACCATGGCGCCTGTACCTAGTCAAGCACAAGACGAAGCTGGAAAAAGTTCAGAGGTATGCCACTAGACTACTTCCAGAACCAAGAGGCACGAGTTATGAGGACAGGCTGCGTGAACTGCACCTCACGTCGCTGGAAGACAGAAGAGCTAGGGGAGACAATATCACCACATACAAAATTCTCAGGGGAATTGACACGGTAGACAAGGATGGATTATTTAACATGGATGGTACACGCACAAGGGGGACACAGGTGGAAGCCGAGTATCCAAATCAGACACAGAGACATTAGAAAGAACATTTTCAGTGTCAGAGTAGTTAATAAATGGAATGCATTAGGAAGTGATGTGGTGGTCCATACACAGTTTCAAATGTAGATATAACAGAGCCCAGTAGCCTCAGGAATCTGTACATCAGTTGATTGACGGTCGAGAGGCAGGACTAAAGAGCCAAAGCTCAACCCCCGCAAGCACAATTAGGCGAGTACAGCTATTGATGTGTTGCACAGTTTAAGGGTTAAAGGTAAGGTCTTCCAACATGAGTACACCCAAATCCTTTACATTACTTTTTTGTTCTATGTTATGATTTGACTGCATTATGTACGTGGTTTCTGTTTCATATTTTCATTTTTCCATAGCACAAGAGCTGGAACTTATCTTCATTAAATACCATATTATTTTCTGTAGCCCATTAAAAGACTTGATTTACATCCGATTGGAGGTTTGCTATGTTCTCTCTGTTGTCTACTCTCATAAAAATCCTAGTAACATCTGCAAAGGATGATACAAAGCTATAGATTTGTGTCCTTGTCTATGTCCAATATGAGGATGAGAAACAGTATTGGAGCAAGCACTCCCTCAAGCAAGCATAGTATTGAGCTATTCACGGTTGATGGTCCAGATTTTATTTTGTTGACTATTACACACTTAGTACTGCTAGTCAGGAAATTTTAGATCCATCTGCCTATTTTTCCGGTAATTCCTTTTGCACGCATTTTTGTGTGCAATAACACCATGGTCACATTTGTCGAAGGCTTTTGGGAAATCTGTGTAAATTACATCATGTGTTTTACTGGTTTTCCCTGGCATCTAAAGCCAGGTCATGGTGGTCCAGCAACTGTGATAGGCAAGAGCACACTGTTCTAAAACATGTTGTCCAGGGTTATGGAGATGCAGTGATTCCATGTATTTTGTGATATTTCTTAACACACACTCAAAGATTTTTATGATGTGTGATGTTAGTGCTATTGGTCTGTAATTTTTTGCCTCTGCCGTATTTCTATCTCTGCTGTGTTTAGTATGTCAGGAATAATACCAGTATCTAGGTTTTGCCTCCAAAGAATGTGAAAGGCCTGGCACAGAGTGCATAGGCATACCTTCTATAACTTCTTCAAAATCCAGTGGGGATGGGGTGACATCTAATATATGATTTGATGTTGGCATCACATCCATGAAAAATTCCTTTTGGTTATCAATCTTTAGTGTGTTTAGTGGCTCTCTGAAAATAGTCGTACTGATTCCTCAGTACAGTGGAACCTCGAGTGACAAGGAGCTCCATCTACGAGCATTTTGAGTAACGAGCGAGCCACTTGCCAAAAATGTCTCAATTGATGAACCTCCGCACCATTAACGAGAAAACCATGTGGTGCTTCCTAGCATTCCCGCTGGTTCTCGCAAATTCTTGGACACCTCCGATGATGCAAATAAATTACTTCTTTTAAAAAAGATGCTAATGATGCTGGGCTGTAAAGGGGTGACTATTGTAATGTTGCAAAGCATTGAATTCAGTTTTTTTTTTAATTAAAAAATTTGAAAAAAAAAGAACAAATGTCAAAAATGTTCCTTCAGTGTATATCAGGTAGACTGCTTCATTTTCTATAAAAAAATAAAAAAAATGTAACAAATTTGAAAAAGAAAAATATCATAAGGTTTGTTCAGTGTATGTCAGGTAGGCTGCTCCATTATTTAAAAAATCAAATATCATATTGATGTTTTTCGGTGGTGGAACGGATTAATTTTATCTTTATTATTTTAAATGGGGAAATTCATTTTGAAAGACGAGCGTTTCACATAACGAGCTCGGTGCCGGAACGGATTAAATTCATTAATTGAGGCTCTGTATTTCTCTCATTTCTTTGTTGTCATCTGTGAAAATTCCAACTGTTTTCATCTCTGCATCATACATATAAAACCCAGATAATAATTGTTTAAATCATCATATGATGATGACTGCATTCCCCAAGTAACATGATGATAACCAGATTTGTACCATAAAATTATAGCAAGATTTTTTTCCCATGGGTCAACGTAAACTCCATTACATCCACATAGACCTATTATATCCATATTTGCATCGTACATGTAAAATCCAGACAAGTATTTAAATCTTTATATGATGATAATGTCATCCTCTGAATCAACAATTGATGATAAACGCTGTCTAAGGGTTAAATCAGCATTTTTCTCATCTTCCGTGACATTTCGGGTCTTATCATAGTGGTCTAACAATTCTGGGAGGCAATAGCACCCTGTTCTGAATCTATGTTGCCCAGGGTTGTGTAGACAATGATTCCGTGTGTTTTGTAATCTTGCTTCTTAACATACTTCCAAAGATTTTTTATGATATATGATGAGAGAAGTCTATAATTGTTTCCATCTACTTCACTATCTCATTTGTGAAGTTATGCAATCTCTGCTATTTTAAGTAGGTCAGGGATAACACCAGTATCTATGCTCCATCTCCAAAAGATGTTTAGGGCCTGTGATACTGTACTGTAACTCTTAATGAATATAGAATTCCAGGAGTCCAGACCTAGTGCAGGGTGCATGGGCATACTGTCTTTGGCTACTTCAAATTGCACTGGGTGACATCTGATATGGTTCAAAGTTGGTGTCACATTCATAAAGAATGTTTTGATCATTGATCTTTAATGTGTTCAGGGGTTCACTGAAAACAGAAATATACTGTAGCCACAATATTTCACTCATTTCTTTGTTGTTATCAGTGATATTTCCATCACCCTTGCACAAGGGCCCAAATGTAAGATGTAGTTTTTGTTCTAGATTTTGTATAGGAGAAAAGTATTTTGGGTTCCTCACAGTTTCACTTATGGCCTTTTGCTCTCTTTGCCTCTCCTGGATTTAATATGATTCTTGCAGCTTTCGCTTGATCATTTTTATCTCTGAACATGGCTTTCTTTGCTGCTCTCAGGATGGAGTGGAGCATTTTGAGATATTCTGCAATTTGTTTTTTCTTCGCCTGTAGAAGGATGCCGTTTTGTTCCAGTTTGCCTCTTTTTACAGTTTCTTCATAGTGGTATGTGACTTGCACATAGTTCTTCTCCTATGCCTATTTTCTCCAGCACTGGTTTCATTTTGTATTATCTAGCCGTCTCTCCCAGCATATTTCTGTAAGGTTATTTTTTCTGTTAATCTGTTTGTCATTAAAATATAATTTGCTGAATTCTCCTCTCCTTAGATTTGAGACTGGTTGTGAAGGTCTATTGCCCATGCATGTCTGAACTTTAATTAGGTTGTGATTTGAGTAACATACATTTGTAATCGCTATGTCCCTAATCAGGTCATCATTGTAAGAAAAAGAGCTAGGGAATTCGATTTTCTGATGGGGTTCTAGTATTTGCTGGTTTAAGGCAAATCTGTCACACATCTGCAAGAGATCATTTGTGTGACTGATCATTTCAACAGTTGTCTGAGGTTCTCTCTGCTCAAATTGTATTGGACACTTTTTTGGTGCCACAAGTTGAAGTCTGTAAGCATGATGACGTTCGGGGCTGGGTTTGTGAGGTTTTCTAAGCAGGATTTTATTTTCATAAGTTGGTCTTTAAAATGCCAAGGATTTGCATCTGGGGATTTACATACAAGGACAATCACCACATTGAGAATTAAAGTGCAATAACTTGCACATGGAGACATATAAATTTGGAGTGGCATCTTAATTTTTAACAAATGCAGCTTAGTAATAAGCTTCCTATAGTAACAGATTGAGCACTGATGTGTGGAGGAATTTACAAAATTGCATGAGTTTTGTGGATGATACACTAATGCCATCTTTCTCTCACCTGGATGATGCACTAATGCCATCTTTCTCTCACCTGGATGATGCACTAATGCCATCTTTCTCTCACCTGGATGATGCACTAATGCCATCTTTCTCTCACCTGGATGATGCACTAATGCCATCTTTCTCTCACCTGGATGATGCACTAATGCCATCTTTCTCTCACCTGGATGATGCACTAATGCCATCTTTCTCTCACCTGGATGATGCACTAATGCCATCTTTTGTTGTAATCCACAAGTTAGTAGGAATTATTAGCTAGAGGATCATTACTACAACACTTAACGAATGATGATTGGAAGTTCATGTAAGTAGACAGACTATGGATCACATATCTAAGAAAGGTCAATGGATTAAGACCGAAGCTGTTTAGCCAAATGATTAATTCCTGGAAAGAGGAATTATTCTTCGTCAGGCTTCTAGGAACAAGATTACCTCTCTAGGGATAAGGTTAATCGGATTATACCTTCCTTGAGAGGTGGGGTGAAATGGTTGAGGGAGATGGCTGACTGGAGGCAGTCTGATTGTGGAAGTTGAACGAGCAAGTCCTTTTGGATCCCCGGTTGTGGCAGCAGCGAAGTGTAGCAGACAGCTATGCGAGAGCCTGTTGTGATCTTAGTGACCAAGTTAAGTCTGCAGTATGTGAGTATTGAATGTAAGACTAACCGGGTGTGGAGCGTTGTAGTAATCATTCCGTATTAGGGACTTAGGCGGAAGTTACGAGTGTGGGTGGTGATCGCGGAGGTCAAGTGGTCTATGGGTATTGGAAGTGTATTGACCTAATAGAGTATGTTAATTAATATAGTATTATTTGTCAGAGTCTATTCTTTGTAATTAAATGACAAAATCCGACGGCCTTTAAATACCTTCCATATTTTCATTCATAGTGTTCCTGGTTTGGTTGGTGAGGGAATGTTAGGGAATTGGTAGACGACATATTTGGTGGCAGCGCAAACAGGTTTTGGAACACTGTGCGAGATGAAGGAAGTGTGGTTCTGGTTTAGTTGGTGAGGGAATGTTCGGGTAATGGTAGACGTCGGGTTGTGGTGAGAATGGTGGTTACTAGACGGGAGGAAAGAAGGGTCAGGTGAGACCAGGGCAGAGGAGTTAGTTAATTAAAGGGACTAGGCCATTGTGGGGCGCATGTGGGGTTTATTTCTTTCTTTCCAGATTCCCGCAACGAGAGACGGCTAAGAGGCAAGTCTGGACCACTGAAGCATCGGGATTCAAAACAAGTGCAGTGTTCGTAGTGCGGATTATACAGTGTTCGTAGTGCGGATTATACAGTGTTCGTAGTGCGGATTATACAGTGTTCGTAGTGCGGATTATACAGCGTGGCGAGGTAAACTAGCGCGGGTGAATGTGGGCCAGCGTGGGCCATGTGCGGGCCAAGTGATGGGTGGGCCAAGCGAGCCGCACCTTGGAGCTTGTTTTATATCGTTGGTAAGGCGGAAATAGTGAGAAACCGTTGCTAAGGTGAAAGTAATCGTGTAAACTACGTAATTTAAAGTTAATTAAATTTCATGTAACGTGTAAATCGAATATTTTAAGGATAATGAAATATTACCTAAAGTACTGTGCGAGTTCCGGCGTTGTCAGGTGTAGATACAGAAAATAGGCGCAGTGAATTATGGACGCCTTGGCATAGCGAGTGACGCGTAATTTGACGTCTGGGGTTCGCCGTCTACTGTACCCTGGAGAGGGCCAGGGAGATTTTTTTGTGGGTGCAGGTAGCATTATGGAGAGTGTTAGCGTGGGACACGGGGAGCGTGTCCCGTTGGTGGGGGTGTGTGGCGCCGGGTGTAGTGCATGGTTGTGTATTGGCGTTTGTACGCCGGGGTGTGTAGTGTAATGCATGTGGTGTGTAGAGTAATGCATGTGTAGTGGCTTATTAGACGCCAGCGTAATGCATAGTATTTACTGTAGTGAAATGTGCATGTTTTCACTGTGGATATCATGGATGTAGTATAGTGCATGACATTGTTGGCATTGTAGCGCCAAGGTGTAGCATGTGTAGCATAACTGGTTGTTGTAACACCGGGTGTATTGTAGACATTAGCGTTGAAGTATGTTAACGCAGGTGGTAGTGTGTGGCGGGTGGCCACTACAAAAAGAAATTATGCCTGACGAGTGTTGGTCAGGTAATTAACGGATTACGAGAGAAAAGGGAGTGTGTGTGGCGTCTGGTTACTTATTGGTGGTGTTATTGGTGGTGACGTCTCGTGGTGTTTTGATGCGCTCTGGCGCAAGGCATATGCCTGTGGTGGTAATGGTGGTGGGGGACGCCGTGTGTGTTGTGTTGAGGGTGTTGGGGACGCCGGGTGTTGTGTTGAGGGCGTTGGGGACGCCGTGTGTTGTGTTGAGGGCGTTGGGGACGCCGTGTGTTGTGTTGAGGGCGTTGGGGACGCCGGGTGTTGTGTTGAGGGCGTTGGGGACGCCGTGTGTTGTGTTGATGGCGTTGGGGACGCCGTGTGTTGTGTTGAGGGCGTTGGAGACGCCGTGTGTTGTGTTGAGGGCGTTGGGGACGCCGTGTGTTGTGTTGAGGGCGTTGGGGACGCCGTGTGTTGTGTTGAGGGCGTTGGGGACGCCGTGTGTTGTGTTGAGGGCGTTGGGGACGCCGTGTGTTGTGTTGAGGGCGTTGGGGACGCCGTGTGTTGTGTTGATGGCGTTGGGGACGCCGTGTGTTGTGTTGATGGCGTTGGGGACGCCGTGTGTTGTGTTGAGGGCGTTGGGGACGCCGTGTGTTGTGTTGAGGGCGTTGGGGACGCCGTGTGTTGTGTTGAGGGCGTTGGGGACGCCGTGTGTTGTGTTGAGGGCGTTGGGGACGCCGTGTGTTGTGTTGAGGGCGTTGGGGACGCCGTTGGGTGGTGTAGTGTGGTGGCGTTTGGACGCCTGGTATGGAGTGTGGTGTTGTGGAGTATATGGTGGCGCAGGGGCGCCAGGTAGTGGTCGGTAAGGTGAGTATTGGCGTAGCAAGGTCGGTGCGTTAGGACGCAGGAAGTGGTTGTGGGGATGTGTGGCGTTATATTGAGGTCATCAGTGGTTGGGATGACCAGAGGTAATGGTGTGTCGGAGTGGGTAAGTCTTATGGATAAGATGAAATGTGGATAATTGCAGGAGTTGGTGGCTGCAGTAGGCGAGCCACGTCGATATATCTAGCAAAACTCATAAAAGACTAATAAAAATTCATTATTCTCATTAAAATTTTCATTATTAATTATGTCGGAGTGGGTAAGTCTTATGGATAAGATTATAATGTAGAATTTCAAAATTTCAGGTGTTGGTGGTTGCAGTGAGCGAGCCAAGTAGATATACTAATTTCTCATTAATTAAGTTGTTACAGGAATCTCGCTAGAAGCGAGCCAGTGGCAGTATGATGCTTTAGTGACATTAGTTGTGAAATTATTTTAATGAGGTATTTATTGTGATAATGTATGTGCATGTATATACTGTATATTACCTCATCGGCACCATTACTGAGTGTTAGGCTTGAGAAGGTCCCCCGGGATCATGTCACAGAGCTTCAGGTAGAGTAGAAGGGAAGCTATGAGGCTACACTCAGTTATTCTAGAAAAAAAAGGGGGGTGGAAGTGAAGCCAACGTGACGTTATAGGCGAAATTCGCCCCCTGACATCAAAGCAGGGATAAGGGCCAGCTGCAATGGTTTTGCAGCTGCGCTCAGGCTATATACGGGGAGAGAGTAAGGAGCCGAGGGGGTTATGTAATAATGGGATCGAGCCAGGGGGCTCCGAGGGAATATTTTGCAGGTACAGCGGTCGGGAAGGTGTGAATACAGGTGGACACACTCTGGGCGGATGGGCCTAGACCAGAGAGCTGTGAGGGATCTACAGCGTTCTGGGATTGGTGCCCTGGAACGAGACGTCAGCACAGACCCAAGGGGACATGACCCTGGGGTAGGAATCTCCGTTGCTCTGGAGGCCAGGATCACGTTACCTCAGAGCAACGATGGGACATTAACAACATTCACCAGGCTGGACAGCCTGGGTTTTGTCTGGGTCATGGAGGATCTATGACCTAGCAACCATGGGACACGAAGACAAGAGAAGTGATGCTGCAAATTGTGGAGGAGGCCAGTGAAACATTGTGTGATCATTGTAAGCCCTTATGTCAACAGTACAGGGCAAGATGTTAAATTATAATTACTAAGGATGAAGAACCTTAGATATATATGTGTTGTGTATATATTAATGATTAGTGTCATTTCTGTTTAAGTGCCAGCATTCTGGTCCATGTAATTTTATGGTTATGTTTGTATGTAATTATATGTCAGCAGTTTAGGTATATGTGCATTGTTGGAGATGGGAAAAATTATTACAGACTATTTTACCTGTTCTATGATGTGAATATAATGTATATGTTGGAGAAGTGTTGTGAGTCATGTCGGGGAAAATTTTAATTTAGTTCATCGTGTGTATGATGAACTTATTGGATGATTTTTTAGTTGTACACATATGGTGGGTGCATCCTCCAGGTCCTTACACTAATGGAACCATTGCAATGATGCATATGGGGACATATGCGTGTTTAAGGAGGGGAGTGGTGTTGTAATCCACAAGTTAGTAGGAATTATTAGCTAGAGGATCATTACTACAACACTTAACGAATGATGATTGGAAGTTCATGTAAGTAGACAGACTATGGATCACATATCTAAGAAAGGTCAATGGATTAAGACCGAAGCTGTTTAGCCAAATGATTAATTCCTGGAAAGAGGAATTATTCTTCGTCAGGCTTCTAGGAACAAGATTACCTCTCTAGGGATAAGGTTAATCGGATTATACCTTCCTTGAGAGGTGGGGTGAAATGGTTGAGGGAGATGGCTGACTGGAGGCAGTCTGATTGTGGAAGTTGAACGAGCAAGTCCTTTTGGATCCCCGGTTGTGGCAGCAGCGAAGTGTAGCAGACAGCTATGCGAGAGCCTGTTGTGATCTTAGTGACCAAGTTAAGTCTGCAGTATGTGAGTATTGAATGTAAGACTAACCGGGTGTGGAGCGTTGTAGTAATCATTCCGTATTAGGGACTTAGGCGGAAGTTACGAGTGTGGGTGGTGATCGCGGAGGTCAAGTGGTCTATGGGTATTGGAAGTGTATTGACCTAATAGAGTATGTTAATTAATATAGTATTATTTGTCAGAGTCTATTCTTTGTAATTAAATGACAAAATCCGACGGCCTTTAAATACCTTCCGTATGTTCATTCATTGTGTTCCAGTACAAACCTAGTGGTACGCCTCAAGGGTCTGGTGTGTGTAGGAGTACACGGTGGTAGTAACGGGTGCTGAGGCAAGGTGTTATGTGTTGTGTAATCGCTGTGTTCGGAATGAACCGGGGTTCAGCGTCACGACACTTTCTCTCACCTGGATGATTCACTAATGCCATCTTTCACTCACCTGGATGATGCACTAATGCCATCTTACGGTAGGACTTCTTAATTTCTTCATCAGAAGCATTCTTGCCCACTCCCAAAATCTTATAGTAATCCTTCCTTTTTGACCGTTTCAGCTGAATTTTGGCTTCATGTAGTAATCGTTTGTGTTCTGTAATGTACAAAGATCATGTAACTAGAGACAGTCATTACCAATTTAGTCCTGTGAAGTGAAATGTAAGCCTATCCACTCTAAAGGCTGGCATCAGCCTCAACAAAAATAATCAGATATACTGCATATTAATGACACACTAATAAGGCACAGTAGTAGGAAACGAGATATGGAAGCACCACAGGAATCACAACAAAGCAGAGATGGTCGGTGTAGACAGCCAACCCAAAGCGACATTGGAGCACCGAGGCCAGGGCCATGAACCAAGTACTGAGCTGCCAAAACTCTGCTTGACTTTCAGAACCCCCCCACGCCCAAATGTCAACCCAAGACACATTAGCAAAAATGACTGGGAGGGCAGCACATCTTCAATCATGGACACAAGGGTAGACCACACGCTGCAGATAACCTGAGAGACCTTGAAACGGAACCAAGGAAACCAGATCCACACACAAGGCATACACTGAGGCAGAATCAGTGGATGAGACAAAAAACAAAGAGCTGCCTCTGAATATAAAACAAGATGCACCCCTGGCAGAACCGAGTATCAACAATCAATTGACCCCCTAGGAAACCAACCAACTCATTCTTCCGCAGAAAAGAAGGAGCAGGCTGGAGGTGAATAAAACAGCCCCCCGAACCAAAGGAATAAAGCCACAGGCACCGAAGAAGAGCATGAAACTCCCCAGTCGGCACCCAGAAGCCAAAGTGAGCAAGAAAAAGAGCCTTAAAGAAGAAATTCCAGACCAAAGGAAAAACAGGGAACCTAGTGGGAGAGAGAAAGTTGAGCACCCTGTCCAAAGATCATGCTGGTCCCGGCGGCACACAAGCAGGCGGCCAGAGGTGAAACAAAGCCGAGACAACTTACGAAACAGGGACAAGAAAGCAAGCTGTAGTGGCTCTGCCTGCACTGCACAATACAAGGCAACAATATTCAGCATGATGTGCCATTCCAAAATCAACCAGGATAGGAAGGCAAGAACTACCTGTACAGAGACAAGAAAAACTGCAAAGAAATTGGTGGATTTACTGCCAACAGACCTCATACAGCTGTGTTGACAATCTCTACAGATGTGACACCATCAAGGAAGCAACCTGCTTGCCATGGGGATGATGACACACTCAAAATGTCAAAATCCAGATGCAAAGAGTGAAAGAAAACTTTGAACCAGTGAAGTACATCATCTGGCCGACCCTCTGGAAGAGGCGGAGCCGTGGAAAGACGTCTGGATTTGAGCACCATGCAAGCAGTGTCAGACAACAGGGCTGGGCTGGCTACCAAGAAGCCAGAAGGATCACTCACTCCCTGTAGGACTCCAACCTCTCCATGACCCAGAGCAACAGCTGGACTGGGTAAAGAACTACAGAACTCCCACCCTGCCTGGTCCTACCAAAATGCATCAACCGCAAAGGTCCCACAATCTGTGAATGGTGCCATGTAAGGAAGGAGATGCCGGAATCAAGCCAACGTGATGAGATCCTCGTCCGGAGGCATAAATGTTCTGCACAGCCAGAGGAAGGAGTCAGTATCAACAGTCCACTGGGATGTAACCAGGACAAACTGTCGGCCAGGATATTGGACACTCCCAAGACATGGACAGCATGGAGAGCCAAACCCTGAGAACCCACAAGAGTCATCTGTAGAGTCCAGGTCCAAAGAGACAGGGACCGAAGAGATCCTCCCTGGTTGAGAAAATGAATCACAGGGGAACAGTCTGAATGGAGCTGAACAATGGAGCCCCAAGTAATCCAAATCCTCTGCAACACATACCACACTGACAGCAAACTCCTCCACAGTGTTGTGCGTCTGACAAAGGAGAGAAGATCAATGCCCTGACCAGCCTGATGATCCCTGGTCTCAAAAGCTTCAGCTGAGAGTCTAGGAATCTGTGAAAACATTGAACTACCAGTGGAGGAAGGTGTCTTGACACTGAACCCCAAAAAGCCCAAAAGAAGAAGCCAGTGATGCAGTAGCCAATGAGGGGCAAGCAGAATCTGAACACAGCAGCTGATAAAGGGCAAGCCTTTTGCCCTTTATTTATAAAGCCTTTGCCCCTTTTGCAGTCATGATAGCCTTTTGCTATCATGACTGCTGGGTTCAGACCCAGCAGTCATGATAGCAAAGGGGAGAGCCCAGAGAAACCAATAAAGCCAATGAAGCCATACTCTGCCCAAGAGGTAACCCAGCAGGGCAAAATTGAGTCCCGTACAGAAGCTCAAGCATCCGCTGAGTCACCCGAGGTCGGCTCAACACCAACATCAGGCAGCGCTGTATATAAGATAACCTCAAGATATGACCCAGACAAGGCTGACCAAGGCAAGGAAAGTGATGCCAACTGGGAGTCCTAGACAAGGCCTAACCAGGTCCAAACCTGGGGCATGAACCAAGTGGGACTTAACTCAAATTCACTAGGAACCCCAATCTGGTGAGCTGGAAATGAACCAGTTCCCTGGCTAGCAGATATATGGACCAGCTGGGAGCCCAATCCAGCTAGTCATTGAGATATGCCAAATCCCGAACACCCAAAAGCCAAAGGTGGGTCACCACGACCCAAGTCAAGCACCTAAAAATGCACAGAGAGAGACTATGGTCAAAAGGAAGAAGCCCAGAAGCAGTAAACACCACCACAAGAAAACCTAACCAATCCCTGAACTCCAGATAAATAGGGATGTACCATTAAGCATCCTGAAGGTCCACTGAAATCCTCGAGGCACCCAGCTTGAGAGCAAGAAAACCTAGGCCAAGATAGTCATCCAGAAGTAGGGGCAAGGAATAAACCAGTTCAGCCTCGAAAGATCGAGGATGAACCAGAGATCCAGAGAATTGCATTTTAGGACCAGAAAAGGAGGGAACCCGTCAGAGACGAGGTTGTCTCAACAGACGATGGATGGCCTTCTGGAGACGCAGGGAAAAAGCCTGCCCAGAGAAACCTGAACCCAACCCGAGACCTTATAACACGCTCAACAGGATGAGGAAAAACCTGAACTGAAAAGTGGCCGGATCCCTCGCCGAGGCATAAACTGGGTCATCACAAGTCCTCACACGCCTCCGAAAGGGTAAAACACGAGGATGGAAATCTCTAAGGATGCCCCCAGTGAACTTAAAGGTTCCTGAAAGCAAATCCGAGCGACAGCCACACTCAAATCTAAATCATACAGGGAAGTTGGGTATGAAAAACCCAATTCCTGCTGGAGAAGACCCTCTACAGAAGACACAAGGCTCCATAAAGGTTGAACGAAAACCCAAGGCACCATCTCAGACTCCCATAGAGGCCCAGGGGCATTGTCCTTGTCTACCACATGGGAAAGACCAAAGGAAGGAAGAAGCTGGCAGGTAAGAAAACCTTGACGCCTCTGAGACAGGGTCAACTGCCTCCACGCCCAAATCAGATGCTCATGCTACATCCTGAACAAAGTCCTGTCCCTGACTCCAAAGCCGTCAGATACTTCGGGGACTGTAAGGGTAGGGAAAAGGCAACCAATGCCCACCTGGGAAGGACGAGGAGGAGTGGCAGGAGCCAAGGTTGAATTGACCAGCATCTCTAATTCCAAATCCCTAAACACCAACCAGGGCAGCTCCAGGGCATCCAATCGGGCACACAACCTGAACTGCTGTAACCTAGAGAAACGAAGACAAAGAGCTGTTGCTGCCTGGTAAGCCCAAACACCATCAGCAGGGCTGGAAAGGATAGACTTGTGATGGAACAAGCCCCCACGTGACTCGGGGTCGAAGGTATCACCGACACGAAGGGGGAGAGGGCCTGACAGCCGAGTGGGCAGTGCTTCGGATTCATAGTCCTGAGGTTCAGAGTTCAATCCCTGGTGGAGGCGGAAACAAAATGGGCAGTTTCTTTCACCCTGATGCCCCTGTTACCTAGCAGTAAATAGGTACCTGGGAGTTAGACAGCTGCTACAGGCTAGCTTCCTGGGGGTGTGTAACAAAAAGGAGGTCTGGTTGAGGACCAGGCCGTGTGGACAACAAGCCCCGAAATCAAGATAACCTCAAGATATGACCAAGAGGCACTGGTATGATGACGTCGATGATCTACAGTAAATCAACCCAGCCTGGATTATGTGGCTAGGAAAGCCAATCTCTGCACGCTGAAGTGCAGCATCCGTGTAACCAGTGATGCCCTACCAGTCTATGATGTCCCCAACTGGAGAAGAGACGGTGATTGAAAAGTCTCCAGATTCGCCCCAGGACAAAAAACCCCACAAGTGAGATGATGGTTTTTACTCACTAAATCACTTGTGGTGGTGAGGTGACAGTCCTTTGAAGCCATGATCCCTGAACACTCCAGAAAAGTGTTCGGGGACATTCAAAGTGCACAAAACTCCTGGCCCATACACTAAAAAGTGTAAGGAACAGCCACTAAGAAAAAGAAACCAAAAAGTAATATTGGAGCCAGAGTGAGAGTGGCAGCCCAACACACATCAGAGGAGAACTGAAGGTGGAGCGGCCTGTGAGCCGTGGGATGCTCCCCTCCTTCCCCCAAGTGAGGGAGAGGGTGGAGAGAACGAGCAAACTAGTTCATAACACTTTCGGTAGTTTGTTTACATAGTTTTGGAGTTCTTTAGCCATGTTTAGAGTCTGCAGATAGAGGAAGAAGCCAGCTGTGGTTTGTTTTATCTTGCCAGCTTTTTGGGGTGGCTTCCCTGGTAGTGACATACACAAATATCTTAATATATAAATGCCTTAGCTTCCTGCGAGGAGAGTGGGTTCTGGCTCTCTGGTAAGCCTGAGAACTCCACAACTGATGGCATCTAGTAGATAATGCATGCATCTTTGATGTGTGTGATCTACAGGGAACCACAAGGGGTTACCCCAAGAAAAATTCTCTCAAATAATTAAGTGCAAAATGGTATTTTAAAACTACTAAATTACAATAACAGATCAGTCAATTAAATTAACTATGAAATTATCCTAATATACTGCACTAATAAACTAATACTAGTAAAATTAGTATTAATAATTCACTAATAAAATGCATGCACCGAATAGAAAAATCACTTGAAAATTTGTATTGATTATTACCGAAGACATTGAAATAAGAAAGGATACTAACGGCTAAAGTGTAATACCTGCCAAATTATTAATATACTTACCCTGATTACGATCTAGACGTGTAACTTTTTCATAATCTCTGACAGCTTCTTCATGTTTTTCTAACAATTGATAACATTTTGCTCGCCGAAGATATGCTTTCACATAGCCCTCATCAAGGTTAATAGCTGCAGTGCAGTCCTTCTGTGGCTTGTTCAAGTTTATTTATCTGTTAAGGAACTAAAAACATTTTTGTCTGTGAAAAGTTAAATTTAATCTTAATTTCACACAAAACCAAAATATAAGTAATAACAGTTGTAATTTAATTATCCCTACTAATGTGGTAAAGGTACATAAACATAACAAAAAAATAATAAATAAGAACGTGTGGTTTAATACAATTAAGTGTGGAATGAGCCTACAAAAATCAGATCTTTCAATGGGCCACAGAAAACATGATGGTCTATGAAGACGAGTTTCAGCTACAATATGGAGGGGAGAAAAAAAAAATATGGAAACTACATATAAAATGCAGTCAAATCACACAATAGGCACCCTCCTCCGCCTGGGTGCCGCCGGATCACGTCCTGTTTTAGCTTTGCTACTGCTGTTTGGCATCCCTCTTCAACGGTCCGATTGTACAACACCTGGCGCACATATCACCTTGGGTCACGGGATTGTTGGTAGATTTTTTTTTGACGTGTTCTGGATGGTTCTCCCGGCGGGGTGACGGTGTTCGAGGGCCGGCTTGGCCGAGAGGTGCCAGGGGTTGGCGGGTCTTTGTGGGCTCCTGTTGTGCCCTCAGCCGTGGTGGGCGGCCGGCTTCTGCTCTGCCGGAGGACATTGGATGACTTTTTGCATTTTAGTTGGGGGGCCGAGTTTTGGTTTTGCTACCTGGTGTTCTGTGTGTGGGGCGGGGCCGGTGCTTATCCCCCTGAGGGACTCCTGGGGCTCCCCAATCATCTACCTGATTGTGCATTTATTTGCCATATGGCATATTAGTTTCTAGTGATTGGCGTCACTCGTTTCACGTTTTGGCTTGGCGTTTCACCTTTCCTGGCTTCGCGATTCACCCTTAACGGGTACGCCGGGGCGCATCTGATCCCACGATCGTCGTCGCCCCTAAATCAACATCAACAATAGGAAGTAAAAGCAACAAAGTACCCAAAGGCCTTGTTTTTAAAGAACACTGTAAAGTAGCTGTCACGGATGTCTTTACTGCCTAAAATCCATTCACTAAACCATCTAAATTATTGGGAATGTTTAGAATTTCTCGAAACTATATTCTCTATAGCACAGGCATACTAATTTACACTTGGAAAATACTAGAAGGGAATGGTTCCAAATCAGCACATGGGAATAACAAGACAAGGAGGAGGCACAGCAGAAGTGAAAAATATCCCTGTTAAAAAACAATGGTGAAATAGGTATGCTGAAACATTTCTATCAACATAATGAGGACTAAAACATTTCAACACAATTCATCTACAAATAAGAGGCATAACCTGCGAACCTCTCATGGTGTTCTAAAGAGAACTTGATAAATAGCCACAACGGATACTTGATCAGCAAGGCTTCTATTCATCCATCAGATTGCAAGCAGCTGTGCCTAATCACCTGATTGACCAAATCACAAACCAAGAGGCATAATCACAGACTTGGCCAAGTGAACAATCGATTCCCTGACTCAATGCAAGATAAACACAAGGATACCCTGTATTATATTGCAGGAGTTTTGTCAACCAGTTTGTTCTTAAAGAAGTATGACAGACAGTGAAAATTGATAAAACATTAGCCTCCATGCACTGTATATTCAAGAATATATAAACTGGATACCTTGCACAAGAATCCTTTATCAGCAGCTATAGGACCCTTTCTGGTACGAGTTGGTTATCTGATGCAGTCCCCTTGGCATAGTGCAAAAGCACCTGTCTGGCGCTTCGCGAGCGCTTTGGCCTGGGTTCATATCCTGGCAGGGGAGGATTAACTGGGTGTCAATCCTTGTAGCCTCTGTTCACCCAGCAGTGAATGGGTACCTGGTTGTTAAACTGATTTGGCAGGACGTATTCCAGGGAAAATTAGGATTAAGGACCTGCACAAAACCCTATGCATGCTAGTGGCTTTACAAGAACGTAAGAACTCTTGTATTGTATATATAAATAAAAAAAGATAAACAAAACTTAGAGAGAGCCAAGACAATTTAGGACTGACATTTTTGGTGTAGGGAGAGGACAAGGAAAAGATTAAAGCATGAATGAGAGCGTAATGCAACGAGTGAGAGAGAGGAATCCAAAATACTTTTCTCCTATACAAAAACTAGAACAAAAATACATCCAACATTGGGCCTTTGCACAAGGATGATGAAACTTTTACAGATGACACAAAAAGAAATGAGTGAAATACCAAGGCTTCAATACAATTGTTTTCAGATAACCCCTGAACACATCAAAGATCAATGATCCAAAAGAATTCTTTATGAATGTGACACCAACATCAAACCATTTATCAGATGTCACCCTAACCTCACTGGACTTTGAGATAGCCATAGACGGCATACCCATGCACTCTGCACCAGGCCCAGACTCCTGGAAATCTATAATCAAGTGCAAAACACCACTATCACAGACCCTAAACATCTTTTTGGAGACAGAGCATACACAATGGTCTTATCCCTGACATACTAAAAACATCAAAGATCACGTCACTTCACTAAGGAGGTAGTAAAACAGACAAAAAATTATAGACCAATAGTGCTAACTTCACACATCATAAAAATCTTTGAAAGTATGTTAAGAACCAATATTACAAATCACATGGAATCACAACATCTACATAACCCCAGACAACACTGATTCAGAACAGGCCACTCCTGCCTCTTAGAATAGCTAGATCACTATGACATGGCTTTAGGTGCCATGAAAGACGAGCAAAACGCTGATGTAATATACACAGACTTTGTAAGAATTTTCAACAAATATGAACAGTGTTATTGTGCTCAAAATATGCTCAAAAGGAATTACTGGTAGAGTACAAGAGAAGGATCTTTAACTTCTTACCAAACAGAACCCAGAATGTAGTCAACAAAATAAAATCCAGATCATTCACCATGAAAAACTCCGTTCCACAAAGGTACTATGCTTGCTCCTGCACATTTTCTTACCTTCATTATCAGAAATAGACGAGGATACAAGCTACATTGCCACATCATCAATTGCAGATGACACTGGAATCTTTGTGCGAGTAGACAACGTAGAGGACACAGCAAACCCTATCTGATTTTAATCAGATCTTCCAATGGACTACAAATAATATGATGTTTAATGAAGATAAGTTTCACCTCCTGCATCACGGAGAGAAAAAAAGAAAAACAAAATGCCGTACATAAAATGCAGTCAGATAACATTACAGAACAAGAAAGCAATGTAATGGATCTAGAAGTAATCATGTCAAAAGACCTTACTTTCAAATATCACAACTGTAGCTATCACAACAGCAAGTAAAAGACAGGTTGGATAACAAGAACCTTTCAAACAAGGGATGCCACATCACTGATGATGCTTTTCATATTAGTGCTCTCTCTAGAGTGGAATACTGTTGCACCTTAACAGCACCATTCAAAGCTGGAAAACCAATGCTGAGCTGGAGACCAATGAAGAGCCTTTATTGCTAGAATCCACTCTATAGAACATTTAAATTATTGAAACCAATTAAATGTTCTAAATCTGTATTCTCTAGAGTGCTGATGAGAGAAATACATAATAATTTATACCTGGAAAATATTAGAGGGACTGGTTCTATATCTGCACACGGAAATAGCATCACATGAAACCATGAGGCATGGCAGGAGGTACAAAAAAACAACTCATTAAAAGTCAGAGGTGCAATAGATATGCTCAGAAAGAAACTATCAACATCAAAGGACCAAGACTTCAGCATTTTTCTCTACACATAAGGGGCATAGCTGGCTGGCCTCTCATGGTGTTCAGAGAGAAATTAATAAGCCCCTCTAAAGGATAACTTATCAACCAGGCTGTGATTCATATATCAGGCTGCCAGAGCTGTATCCAACAGCCTGGTTAACCAATGGATACAGCTGCTGTATCAACGAGGAAGCCCGATCAACCACCAACCAGGAAGCCTGGTCAGAGACCGCACCGCAGGGACGGTGATCTTCTGAATCATAGCAAAGTAAGGAGTTAACTGTGGCTATGCCATGAAGGGGAACTATCAGGAGAAAATGCAAGCCATTACGACTATATCCTGTATAGCACTGGGAAGGGATCAGGATGTGGGAATGAGGGGAAAAAATGGTGCCCAACCACTTTGACAGTTGGGGATTGAACGCTGGCCTGCAGGAGACTATGCCATGAGAATACAGTGAAATCTAAAAAATCCACAACACATAGACGCATATCCAATCGAGATTCATGAATACAGTACTTCAATACACACTGAAATCACAATAACGTGAGATGAGAAAATCCCTGGAGCAAGGTAGTGGGATGACAACAGTGGCCGGGATCACCCCAGACGCAAGCCTTACCCATGGACCAATGTGCACATTGTAGTTCATAAGTAAAGTGTACATCTGGGGTGACCCAGGACACTCCCCTGCCATGTTCCAAACATTTTCTCACAGTAATTAAAATGCTATTTTATAGTTATCAGCAAATTTGACAGATTTTTTAACAATAAATGACATAAACGTTTTTACTGAGTTAGACAATGCCAGTACATAAATAATTATGTATATAAATAATATAAAAAAATTGTAGTCAAACTAATCCAGAGGCAGCAAAATGCAGTATTAATGCACTAAAATTAAGATATTGGAAAACAAATGAATACATAATAACTTCAAATTCTTACCTTGGAACCCACTGTAGCCCGGTTAAAGTACAGCTTGGCATTGGTATGTTTATTGAGAGGATCAATGGCGAGAGCCTCGGTATATAAATTAAAGGCCTCCAGGAAGTTGCCCTTTTTGAATGCATCATTGCCCTCTTCTTTCTTCTGTTTCAATAGCTTTGCTTTCTATAGAAGAAAAAAAAATGCTTACAATCAAATGTAATAAACTCAACAACAAGAACGGTGACACTGGTTGACAATCCAGTAAATTACACATCTTGCATTGCCAAAGCATTAATATAAACAAGAAGTACGTCATTTCAGAAAATAATTAAATCTTCTTAAAATGGTTAAAATACAGACATTAAAATGTCTTGCTTCTGACCCACTAGTACTGTATAAACCAATATCTAAGGCTAATTGATTTAATCACAAAAGTTTGATAAGTCATCTCATAGTGGCTCAAAGTTTAGAATGCAGCCAACCTTAATGCTAAGGTGTACTTTACAAATTTTACTTTTAATGTCTTTACAGTACTGTATCTACCCTTTTATATACATGATCCTCTATTCTATTCCTGAATAAAATTAATTGCAATGCTTATCAAGCACTGCAAAACTTAACCTTCCATCCATGGATATTTGGACAAAAATGACTGTACTGCACATATATTCTCTCCATATATAAATATATAACAATTATAGCAACTAATTATAGTATAGCTTCCAAATGACAAGCATGCAATTTACGAACCATACCCTAAAATGCTTAGACAAACAAAAATGTGCCAAAAATGGAAATATCAGTATTAGAAAGTACACCTTAAAAAAAAAAAATATCTGCTCTCACTGTACTGCACTTGGATAACTAAGAATATGTGATCAAACCATATCCACAAAATAAAAACCACGTACATATACTCAAAATTGTACATCAAAATCCGAGATGTGATACCTGTCCCTCTAATGATGTACAGTATAGAAGACTAATTGACACTAAAATCATCATCTCACCTTATAAACATCACGAGCCTTCTGGTGATCAGGAGCTAGGCGTAAAACATGTTGGAAATGATTGAAGGCAGCTTCGGGATTATCCTGGTAGTACAGGCACATCCCTCTCACATATATCGCATCTGCATTTCCACTCTCATACTGTAGAATCTCACTAAGAAAGAAGATACAGTATTTTGTTAAAAATCCATTATCAAAATAAAGCCGACGCAATTCCACGAGGGCAATTAATTATGAAAGTTAATCCTGCGTCACCATGTCTCTCAATAGCAATAGTATTAAATGAGGGTTGGTGATGCGAGTACAATGATGTAACTAGTGCATGGGCGGTGTAACTAGTGCATGGGCGGTGTAACTAGTGCATGGGCAGTGTAACTAGTGCATGGGCGGTGTAACTAGTGCATGGGCGGTGTAACTAGTGCATGGGCGGTGTAACTAGTGCATGGGCGGTGTAACTAGTGCATGGGCAGTGTAACTAGCGCACAGGCGGTGTAACTAGCGCACGGGCGGTGTAACTAGCGCATGGGCAGTGTAACTAGCGCACGGGCGGTGTAACTAGCGCACGGGCGGTGTAACTAGTGCATGGGCGGTTTAACTAGTGTAGGGCAGGTCACAAACCTTTATTTATATGAATTATAGTAGAAGTAGGCTCACTTTTCTTTTTGTTTTTGTTTTTTACACTTGGGGGAGGAGAGGGGAGGGTTTGTCTGTGGTCCAATGAGTCAAATGAAATCCCACATGGAACAAATTACCCTCACCCCATATAGTTCATTCAAGTGAGAACACACTGTATTCATCTTTTCAACAATACTTTCAACTCGTCTCCCATTAAAATTTTCATGAAATGCTACTTAAATATCAACCAAATCTTCTTACTGTAACTAGTAAACTCACTTGACCATTTCCTGTGCATCAGCATAGCGTTGCAAGAACACAAGATATTCTGCTTTCGTAATTTTCAAGTTTCGGCATCCAACAGCCAGATCTAACGCTCGATCCAAGTGGAATATGGCCTGAATGAAGAAACTTGTGTTAGTAAACAATGAATTATTCTTAGTTAAGAAATGTAAAGTAGAAGATGCATAATGCTAATTATGCAAATACTGTAACAATAACAGAGGTTCACACTGCAAAATTTGGATGCAGTATGAGGATATATATCATCAAGAACACAAGAGTATAATTGCTACCTTATTTACAGCACTTATGTTTTTTGTGATATCCCCATAATGCACCCAGTGTGTGCCAGTGTAGACTACTGATCACATGGCCCTGTATGACTAACCATCCTGTGTGATGGGGATTTTTAGCATCACGTAGCTAGTTCTTGAACACACTACTTTCAGTAGTGTGATTTTACAGCATTTTATTTGTGGTTTCTATTTTTATATTTGTTATATTCCACAGTGCAGTAACTGGAAATTATCTTCATTATACATGATGATATTTTCTGTGGTCCATTGAAAGACCAGATTAACGGTGGGTTTGCTTAACGTTTGCTTTGATTAACGATCAAAAGTTTACTTGGTCCTCTATATTGTCTACTTTCATAAAAATCCTAGTGTCATCTGCAAAGGATGATACAGTACTATAGTGTAACTACAGTAAAAGCAAGCATTATTATAGCAAGCAGTAATATATAGGATTAAAAAGCAACCAAGTAATTGTTTGTATTCATGTCTATGTTTGATAGGAAGAGGAAAAAATGCCAGTACAAGCACAGCATAAGCCTTGTAAGAATAAGCTTTTTATGGTTGATGATTCAGGTTTTCTTTGTTGACTATTACACTCTTCATTCTATTCATTACAAACTTAAAGATCCATCTCTCTAATTTACCAATAATTCCATTTGAGCGCATTTTGGTTGCAATAACACCATACCTTGAGGTTACCTTGAGGTGCTTCCGGGGCTTAGCGTCCCCGCGGCCCGGTCGTCGACCAGGCTTCCTGGTTGCTGGACTGATCAACCAGGCTGTTGGACGTGGCTGCTCGCAGCCTGACGTATGAGTCACAGGCTAGTTGATCAGGTATCCTTTGGAGGTGCTTATCCAGTTCTCTCTTGAACACTGACGGGTGTGCCAGTTATGTCCCTTATGTGTAGTGGAAGCGTGTTGAACAGTCTCGGGCCTCTGATGTTGATAAGAGTTCTCTCTCAGAGTACATGTTGCACCTCTGCTTTTCAACGGGGGTATTCTGCACATCCTGCCATGTCTTCTGGTCTCGTGTGGTGTTATTTCTGTGTGCAGGTTTGGGACCAGCCCCTCTAATATTTTCCACGTGTAAATTATTATGTATCTCTCCCGCTTATGCTCAAGGGAGTACAGATTTAGGCTCTTTAGTCGGTCCCAATAGTTTAGATGTTTTACTGAGTGGATTCTAGCAGTAAAAGATATCTGCATGCTCTCCAGGTCAGCAATTTCTCCAGCTTTGAAAGGGGCTGTCATTGTGCAGCAGTACTCCACTCTAGAGAGCACAAGCGTTTTGAAAAGTATCATCATCGGTATAGCATCTCTAGTGTGAAAAGTTCTTGTTATCCAACCTGTCATTTTTCTTGCAGTTGTGACGGCTACTTTATTGTGTTCTTTAAAGGTAAGGTCTTCCGACATGAGTACACCCAGATCCTTTACATTGCATTTTCGTTCTATGTTATGATTTGCCTGAGTTTTGTACGTGGTTTCCGTTTTTATATTTTCATTTTTCCCATAGCGCATGAGCTGGAACTTATCTTCGTTAAACACCATATTATTGTCTGTAGCCCATAGAAAGACCTGATCTACATCTGATTGGAGGTTTGCCGTGTCCTCTATGTTGCCTACTCTCATGAAGATCCTAGTGTCATCTGCAAAGGATGATACAGTGCTATAGGTTGTGTTCTTGTCTATGTCTGATATGAGGATGAGAAAAAGTACTGGAGCAAACACAGTACCCTGGGGGACTGAGCTCTTCACAGTTGATGGGCTGGATTTTATTTTGTTGACTATTACACATTAGGTTCTGTTAGTCAGGAAATTGTAGAACCATCTGCCTATTTTTCAGGTAATTCCTTTTGAACGCATTTTATGTGCAATAACACCATGGTCACATTTATCAAAAGCTTTTGCGAAATCTGTGTAAATTACATCCACGTTTTGTTTGTCTTCCATAGCATCTAATGCCATATCATAGTGGTCCAGCAACTGCGACAGGCAAGAGCGCGCCCTGTTCTGAAACCATGTTGTCCGGAGTTATGGAGATGCTGTGATTCCATGTATTTTGTGATCTTACTTCTTAGCACTCTCAAAAATTTTTATGATGTGATGATGATGATTTTTATGATGTCAAAAATTTTTATGATGTGTTTATAAAAAAAATTTATAATAAATTTTTATGATTTTTATGATGTTTTTATGATTCTTCCCCTTTTAGAATACCATGGTCACATTTGTTGAAAGATTTTGTCAAAATCTGTGTATATTGCATTAGCATTTTGCTCGTCTTTCATGGCATTCAAGGCTGTCTTAGTGGTCTAGCAGTTCTGAAAGGAGGAGTGCCCTGTCTTACTCATGTAGCCCAGGGTTATGTAGACACTGACTTCATGTATTTTATGATCTTACTTTTTAGCACTCTTTCAAAGATTGATGGGGTGTAGTTAGAGCTACTAGTCCATAATTTTTCCATCTGCTTCACTATCAGTTTTGTGAAATGATACAATATCCGGTGTTTTAAGTATACTGGGGATAACACATGTATCTAGACTCCATCTCCAAAAAATATTTAGTGTCTCTGACGGTGTTTTTTGTTTTAAATTTTTTATGAATATAGAATTCCATGCTAGGTGCAGTGCCTGGGCATGCTGTCTATGGCTACGTCAAAGACCAGTGGGCTTAGGGAAGCATCTTATATATGGTTCAATGGTGGTGTCACATTCATGAATTTGTGTCACTGATCTTCAATATGTTCAGGGGTTCACTGGAAACTTAATTGCACTGTATCATCTGTAGTTCACTCATTTCTATGTTGTCATTTGTGAAAGTTCCATCACCCTTGTTCAAGGGCCCAATGCAAGATGTAGTTTTTGTTCTAGAGTTTGCAAGTACAGTACAGGGTTTTTGAGAGTTTCTAGGCAGTGTTCTATTTTTCTAAGTTGATCTTAAAATGATGAGCATTTCTATCTGGTGATTTATACACAAGAACAATCACCACATTTAGAATATCTTTTGATTATCAGCACTTCCACCTGGTGTTCTTCTAAACATTTGTGGTGTTTAGAAGCAAATGTGGAAATGCTGATAATTTAAAAATCTAACAGTGGTGATTGTCCTTGTATACTAGCACATGGTCAAACTATAGCTTTCATTGTTGCCATCTTTTCTTCTTTTTAATCAAAATGCACCTTGAGGTTATCTTGAGATTATTTCGGGGTTTAGTGTCCCCGCGACCCGGTCCTCGACCAGGCCTCCATCCCCAGAAAGCAGCCCGTATCAGCTGTCTAACTCCCAGGTATCTATTTACTGCTAGGTAACAGGGACATCAGGGTAATATACATTTTGCCCATTTGTCTCCACCTCCACCGGGGAGGTGGAATTACATACAAATTACATACTGTAATTTGTTTTGCTTCGCCAATATATTCTGGGAAGCTTTGCTCAATTTTGGGTTAATCTCGGCTCCCAATACAGTACTCTTAATCGCCTCTATGAGCACAAAGGATTCTCGTCCTGGTGATGGGTAGGCCAGCACAGCACAGGATAAGATGTGTATACAGATTAGGACCCAGAATTGACTCGTCTAATTAGCGTACAATGAAAGATATTTGTTATTCTGTACTGTATATAGCTCCTCAGGCTATCTGTAAGTGATAGCATACAAAGTTCTAATACTCTGTTCAACACAGTGCTCTTTCAAAAATCCAGATCAACATAACAGCTCCGTCTAAACTGACAAACCAAATTTGGCCACTTCAAAGAATTCAGATTTGTTATAAAAAAAATAAAAATAAAACTTTATTCCAGGAGAATATGATAAGAAATCTGAATAACTGGTAAAGTAATATCCTGCAAATTATAAAAATATAAAGTAATATGATCCTGCAAATCATATTTAGTTGGAATTCATTATATTCCTGTGCATTTATCATCATTAAGTGTAGGTCAGTGATGCCAGCCGAGGTGCCATAAATAATACTCTGAAAATGGTTATGGAACAATCTCATTAAATATTGATTGGAACAAGTTCATAAGATACTTCAATGGTAGAGGAAATTTATGCATATAGTGTAGGAAAAATTAGGATATGAATGGTAATTCATTTAATATTGCTTTTACTGCATTTGTTAATGATTTTGAGAGAAATGAAAACGAGATAAATAATTTGCATTGTGAGAAATCCTTTAAGTATAATTAAACAAAACTATGATTCCAGATTTTAGAGGAAGCACTATATTATACAGTAGATAAACACTAATGCCTAAAATTGTAAGTGGCAATAGTCTATGGTCAGTTCAAATTAACGAGTCTTCACTTACTGTTCTGTAGTCAGCCTTGGCTGTTGCCTTGACCACTTCTTCTTGGCATCGAACGAGGCTCTGGGCTTTACTTGTCTCCTCTCGTAGGGCCTTATTGTTGGGTTCTAGTTCGTTTGCTTGTCGCAGGACTGAGAGTGCTGCAGTGGCATCACCAAGGGCTATATTACACTTTGCAACACGAAGGTAGCCCTGAAAAATAAAAGCAAGGTATCCAAATTCAGACTATTTTCAACAATAAATCTGTTAAAAGTTTTGTTTTGAATTTTTTGAAAGCATCAAGAAACACACACCAAGCACAGCAAAATAACACAATTATATTGAGACAGCATCAAGCCACACTTATATTTTGTTAGTGAATCATGAACATTAAATGTGTCATTCTTCTGTCAATAAAACAATAACTAATGACAGTGTGAAACACTAAATTATGATACTGCAATCATTTACACTATAAAGATGTCCCTTCAAAGACAATTATTGTAAAATGTATAAACAACTTCTGGACATGAAGGCCAACTATATTTGATACTGTATTAGTATGGGCCTAAATTAATAAATTTCTGAACATTTAGCATCTAGATGATTACTGCCTCTCTTTTTCCTTATTTATTTATTTCCCACTGCTTGACCATTCTTACCTTTACAAAGGATGTGTCTAAACGCACAGCTTCTCTGGCATCATTGAGAGCTTCATAATACTTGCCAAGCATCATGTAACATGCTGACCGATTGCTAAAGTAAGCCGCACAATCTGGACACAGGTCTGTTGGAACGAGAGTGAAAATTCATGAGAAACTAACACAAATTAAGTTACAAAATTCAAACCACACATGTTACTTACCAACCTAATTAGTTAATCATGTTCAAATTAGTAACATTTTGGTTATTATCAATTGACAATTAAACTGTTCCACATACAATTGTCAGTCAACCATTTCCACATACAGACTGGAAGTCTTGATTCCATGAATATTAATTTGATTGAACCCATGATCTGGGGAACAAAAATTGGCTTCCAGATAATTCTTGATTTTATTATCCTCCAAAAACAATGGTACTGTATCTAGTAATTCTGGATGCAATGTATAAAATACACACAGTGCAGAAAATAGTCCACATTTTTAACTATTGATGCAACCAACCCTTCTGGAATGATAGTACTTAATTAAAATAACTATTTGCTCAAAAGTACTAATTTGTATTAATGGACCACCAAAAAGTTCAATTTTTTTGTACTTTTAATTTGATAGTGAAGAATCAATAAAGCTAAATACTAAACTTAAACATTTCTAAGCCTAATACATTACATATATGTATTATACTTAAGGCCAGTACAGTACAGGCCTATGTACTATAGCATAAGAATGTTAAAAAAGTAGTTCATGTGCCGCCCATGCTCGAAGTTCGTGTGGTGGCTGTTTTCCCTCCAGTTTGATATCTAATGTTTGGCTTCTGTCCCAAGCACCCATTTTCATAAATTTGTATTTACTGGACTAACTTCATTTATCACTTTTTGGACCATTCTGTCAAGATAGTCCTGAATTTCCCTCTTACATCCACATAATTTTCCATGAGATCATTCACATAAATCAGGAGTGGAATAGTGCCTGAAACTGATTGTACTGTACTATTAATGTCTTGCCACTCTGATAACTTAAATCAATCAGCTGTCACCCATGCTAATATTTTGCCTTAATGTTATCCCAGACGGTTGTAGAGTGTAGTAACGGCTTGGTCTTCCCTGTTGGTTATGTGCAGGTGACGGTTCCCACGGTTGCCTGCCCGCCACCATTATTGTCGCCTCCCCACTTCGATCTCCTCCAACCTAGTCATTTCTATAGAGCCCACTTCTCTGAAAGGCTAATGATTTTTTTGTATCCCTTGGTGAGGAAGAGCATGACTCAATTTTCTTATTCTTCCAATGCAGCTTTTCAATATTCATAAATTATTTTGTTTAACGTTTAACAGACTGAATAATATTTTACCAATCCTAACAAAGCGAGTCGGAGTTTACTCTATACAAGGACTATTCACCAACTGAGGATTCCTGTACAGTATATATTGTACTGCTGGTTATTGAATGCTCAGCAACATTCCACCTCAAATCGCTAAGGAACATAAACCTATGGTACAGTATGTATTTATCTACAATTATGAAGAAATGTGTCAACAGTGATGAAGTAAAAGTTTTTAAACTTGGCGAAGGACCAATGGCGTGTAACTACGCTGTAATTCTTAGGAGAATCATAGTACAGAATTTTTTTTTTAAATATTGTCCTCCTTAGAATCTTACTACAGTATGTAAACCAGCCACATTAGAAGACTACAGATGTTAATTTTTATCTTGAATATCAGAGTGCAGTACTGTGCAATACTGTTTATTCAAATGGCACAGAAGTAACAATTTTTCCTATTAATTTTCTGTTAACTGAACTTGATGAAGATATTGAAATTATTATCAGTGTCAAAATTATCACTAAAATTTTAACCATAAAAATAGAATGAACCAAAATGAGTACATCTGGCTGCCTCACTGCCACCATTAAGTGGTCAACTGAAAATTTCTTTGGCACCGTGAGGAGGAGGAGTCAACTGGCACCTTATAAACACAATATTCATCTGCCCTAAGGTTAGGTTTACATTCTCTGCACATGGAAATAATTCTTCAAGACCAGGAAGCAATGGAGGACTGCACCACAGCCCAATTAAACCATACAAATGTAATAACTATAAGAGCACTCAATGTCAACCACCTCCGTTTCAAAGTAAGGGTAATTACTGTACCAGCAGACCCAAAATAATGCAAGAGGGAGCTGCTAAACATCCCCCAAAGAATATTTGATCAATCAGGCTGCAGTGGCTATGTTGGATTATGATCTGTAAGCACAAACAACTTGACTAAGACTTGACAAGAGGGCCTCGTCATAGACCGAACCATGGGGGGGGGACAACCCAAAAATGCCACAATAAGTGCAACCTTCCATAATCCCCCCCCCCCCCTTTCCAACGAAAAAGAATGTGTTCCAAACAGGACTAAGGTGAGGAATCAAGTAGACAAAATGTGTTATACATAGCACCTTACAGACCTATCAATCAATCAATCACAATAGGTTGTCAAAATAAACATAAAAGAATCATACTAGTGTGCAGTTCTTATCTTGTTTAACAAAGGACGAAGCTGAATAAATTAGAGGTATATCACCAGACTTGTTACAGCGTCGAGATGGCAGACAGGGACATTATTTGGGATGGGTGGTACACAAACAAGAGAACACAGGTGGGGTACAAAGTACCATACGAGTCAGACACTGGGAAAAAAAGTCAGTGTCAGTAATGAACAAATTAAATGTATTAATTAGTTCAGTGGTAGGCACAAATTCTACCTATTCAAATATAGATATGACAGAGCCCAATACACTAGGAAACCTGTACACCAGTTGACTGAAGGATGAGAGTCTGGACCAAAGAGCTAAAGCTCAGCCCTTGCATGCACAATTAGGCAAGAACCTGTATAGAAACCCTTAAAGAAAGAAGACACAAGAGGGGAAATACTAAAGGTGAATAGCAGTAGAAAAAGAAGTGCGTACCCACAGGAATTCAGTCAATACTTTTAAAAATACAGTACAGAACAATAAGGAACACAAGTCATTGCACTAACTGACCACTGACAGGAAGAGTGAAGCTTAGAAGCTGAATATTAACTCCTACAAACACATCTAGGTGAGCACACACAGGTATGCATGTTGGTGAAGGATGGCAACACATTATTGCATGGACGAGGAAGAGGAGGGGGGGGGGCTGCTGATCGAACAGAGGAGCAGACGCAAGCCTGTGTGTGGCGAGAAAATTTGTGAATGAGTAGTAAGGTAAACACAGGAAGCACTGCATCATCCACCACCACAAGGAACATCACATTAGCGGGAAACAGTCTTAAGCGACAAAACTCCCACACAGTTTTATAGCCCAACTGACAGCCGAAGCATACAAAGTCTGCTTGAAGCAGGTGCCTGTGAGGAGGGTCAGAAAGAGGACCACTCTAGAAAGAGAAAGCAGACGACTGTACATAAGGAAAAAAATCCCAAAAATACTCCTTGAACAGACACGATTATCACAAGCAAGGAAAATAATTCTAAACAGAGATTGAAGAAAAAGAGCAGACACGGAAGTGATCATACGACTGAGGACATGGAATTGGAACAAAGCTATACAAGAAATAAGGAAAAATCCAAAATATTTTTTCCACACATGCAAAATCAAATCAAAAACCTCCAATGGTATTGGACCTTTAATTACAACCGAAGGTTTGTACATAGAGGACAACAAAGAAATTAGTGAAATTCTAGAAGGCCAGTATGAGGCTATGTTTAACACCTAATAAACAACATGAAAGTTGAGGATCCAGACAGTTTCTTTATGAATGACATCCAAGCTCCAGATAATATAGCCGATATTAACACAAACTCAGAAGACTTTGAAAAAGAAATTGACAACATGCCCATGCACTCAGCTCCTGGGCTCAACTCATGGAATTCAATATTCATTAATAAATGTAAAGTACCAGTAGCATGAGCACTCAGCGTAATATGGAGAAAGAGCCTGGTTACTGGGTAGATACCAGCAGCACTTAAATAAGCAGATATATCTCCTCTGCCCAAGGGAGGTACTGTAGCAAAGCTTTGGCAAAAAAAATTGTTGACCAGTTGCACTAACATCACACACAATAAGAGATTTGAAAAAGTGATTAGGAATCAAATTTTCAGTTTTATGGAAAATAATTAACTTAACAACCCAGGACACCATGGATTTAGAGCGGGAAGATCCCATCTGTCACAGTCACTCAACCACTATGACAGAATCACAGAAGCCTTAGAGGAAAAGCAAAATGCAGATACCAGTATTGTATACACAGATTCTGCATAGGTATTCAACAAATGTGACCATGGAGTGATAGCCCATAAAATGAGATCAATAGGAACCCATGCCCATGAACCCAACGGGAAACGGGTAAAGTGGGGCATTTGATTTTCAACTTTGCAGAACAGAATGCAGAGTGTGACGTTCACATCCAAGGATCCCACAGCAATGATAACACTACTGTATTTAAATCACTGGTGCTGCCCAGTCTTGAGTATTGCTCGGTACTCACTTCTCCTTTCAGTGCAGGAGAGATTTCTGAATTAGAGGGAATACAGAGAACATATACGGCACACAGAAATGATAAAGCATCTGAATTATTGGGACAGTCTCAAAGATCTCAAAATGGAGACGAGAAAGGTGGCAAATAATATATGTATGGAAGATATTGGAGGGCCAGGTCCTAAATTTGCACAGTAGAATAACATATTGGAGCAAAAGATACGGAAGGAAATGCAGAATAGAACCACTGAGGAGTAGAGGTGTCATAGGCACAATCAGAGAGCACTGTCTTAACATCAGGGGTCCATGGCTGTTCAACATTCTCACAGTGAGCATTAGAAATATTGCCGGAACAAAGGTAGATATATTAAAGAGGCATTTGGATAGGTTCTTGCAAGTGCCAGACCAACCAGACTGTAGTGGATATGTGGGCCTGCAAACCACTCCAAGCAACAGCCTGTTGGACCAAGTCATCACAAATCGAGCCTGGTCTCAGGCTGGGCTCGAAAGTAGAAAAACTCTCGAAACCCCTCTCCAGGTATGTGCAATTTGCCTTCCCACTACCACCACACAGTGAATGCCCTGCTGATCAGATTACATAAAGAGAGAGAGAGGTAGGGAGGGACATAGGACATACTACAATATATGAAGTACCTAACATTAGAGCCCAAACAGCACAACAACACCCACATTAAAGAAGTGTTGAAATAGTAATGACAAGAAAAAATAAGGACCATTCCTGTGACAAATTTTTGTCACAGGAATGGGACAAACACCAAAAATATCACCAAGAATACTAAAAAAATGACTATAGAACTGTTCAATCTCCATGCTTTAATATTAAATTCCTCTGAAAAATTGAGAGCTTTCAGACTGTTGGAAAATAGCTAATCAAATGCAAATACTGTATATACAAAGTGGAAACAACAAGAACTAGTGAACGACAAACCAGTTTTACTACCAAGAATCCTCGGCAAGCAACTAAGACTAATCTGAACGAGCCTCACACAACTCCAGAGAGGCTAAATTTGATCTACAAACACCAGCATAGATTTAGTGAAGGAAAATACTGCTCTGCAAACTTACTAAGAGTTCTTCAACAAGATGACACATCAAACAAGAGAGGAAGAGAAGGACTGCATATTCCTTAACTGTCAAAAGTATTTGATACTGTAGTCTTGTACAACAGACTCCTACTTACACTGGAAAAGCAAGCCGATATATCTTCAAGGGCTAAAGCTGGTGAGTGTGTTGTAATCCACAAGTTAGGTGGGAATATTAGCTAGAAAATCATCACTACACACCTCAGTTAGTCTTCCATTCAATATTCACATACTGCAAGCTTGACTTGATCAACAAGATCACATCAAGTTCCCACATATTGTCAGTTCCACTTCATTGCTGCCACAGACGGGAACAAGGAAGACTTGCCTGAACCACTTCTCCCAACAGACTATCCTCAGCTAGCCATAGCTTTAACAATTACACCCCGCCTCCCAAGGAGGGTATGTAATCCGATTAACCGTAGGTCACCTTCCTAGAAACCCGAGGTCACCCTTTGTCCTCTCTTGGCTGGTACATACATTTTGGGCAAGCAGCTGCTGTTTTAATTCCTTGACCTTACCTTGATGTATGACCACAGTCTGAATACTACATGTACTTCTACTCATCATATGTTTAGTATTGTAGTGATTCTCTAGCTAATATTCCGTCCTAACTTGTGGATTACAATAAGAGTACCTATTGGAAACGGTCAGAAAAATTACCCTCAGACTAAATCAAAAGCAAAGTTATGAATAGAGGAACGGGAAAGAAAAGACTTGTACTGCATGGACATCAGTATAATAGAAAGAGATATTTTCTTGCAACAGAAAAGAAGAAATACTTGAGAGTAGACAAACCCCAATGTCATCATCATGAGGTTATTGCCCAGTACAATTGGGCAACCCAGTACAGTACAGTTGACCAGCTTTCTGGTTGCTGGTCTGATCCACCAGGCTATTTTATGCAGCTGATCACTGCCTAACATACGAGTCACAGTCTGGTTGATCCTTTGAAGGTGCTTGTCAGTGTTCAAAAGACAGTGTTGTCTTTTGAACACTGCGAGAGGTCGGCCAGTTATGCCAGTTATGTCGGCCAGCTCTATTTTTGCATCGGCTTTACTTCCTCCTTTGTGAAGTGGCATGATCTCTGCTGTTTCAATTATGTCAGGAATAATACCAGTATCTAGCCTCCATCTCCAAAAGATGTTTAAGACCTGTGATAGTGGTCTCTTGATGAACATAAAATTTCAGGAGTCTGAGTCTAGTGCAGAGTGCATGGGCATGCTGTCTACGGTTACAGAGTCGAGTGGGGTCAGGGGTAATATGATATATGGCTCATTGCTGGTGTTACAAAGAATTCATTTGGATCATTGATCTGCAATATGTTCAGGGGTTCACTGAAAACACAACTGTACTGTAACCTCAGTGTTTCACTCATTTCTTTGCTGTCATCTGTGAAGGTTCCATCACTCTTGCACAAGAGCCCAATGCAAGATGTAGTTTTCTGCTACATTCGGCATAGGAGAAAATAAAATTTGGGTTCTCTTCCATTTCACTTACGACCTTTTGTTCTCTGTTTCTCCTGGATTTTATTTGATTCTTGCAAACGTAGCTCAATCATTTCTATTTCTATGCATAGCCTTGTTCGTTGTTCTTGAAATGGAGTGGAGCATTTAAGATGTTCTGCAATTTGTTTTCGTTGTCTGCAGAGGGCATGCCATTCTCATTACAGTTTGCATATTTTTCTCTTCTCCTTAGTGGTATGTGACTTGCATTTATTTCTAGTGCTACTGTGCCTATTTTCCTAAGGCATCAGGTTTAAGTTTGCATTATCTAGCTGTCTTTCCCAGCATGTTTCTGTGAGGGCTTGGTTTATTTGTTCCCAGTTTATCTGTTTGTTATTGAAATTAAATTTGCTGAATTCTCCTCCTCTTTGATTCGAGACCTCCCGCGCAGATCTACTGTCCATACATGTTAGTGAGGCATGTAAGAACTAAATGAATAATGAGCAACCTTCAAGCCAGCCATAAACTTTGCAACACCTGTTCAGCTGTGGAGTGGAGCCACCCAGAGATCAAGAGATACAGAAAGAGTAGCAGCCAGTAAGGACAGCAAGGAAGGAGGCAGCAGGCAGGCATAACCAGGTGCACACCAATAATGCACAGGCAGAGGGGTGGTCAACGTGAACGAGAAAGGCGGATGATTGCATCTGTACAGACAGCATTATGGAAACGGGTTAAAAACATTAGCCTACAGGGGAGGAATGATGATCTCATTATTCACAGAAGGAAGGGTTGGGAATTTAATTATTCACCGAGGGAAGGTATGGAGGAATATAACTAGACAGACATCCAGGTACGGCTGGTTACCCTGTGTATGTCTGTCCTCTGTGTGTGTATCTGCATCTATCTATATCTCTTGTGCACCTGCATCTATCTATATCTCTTGTGCACCTGCATCTATCTATATCTCTTGTGCACCTGCATCTATCTATATCTCTTGTGCACCTGCATCTATCTATATCTCTTGTGCACCTGCATCTATCTATATCTCTTGTGCACCTGCATCTATCTATATCTCTTGTGCACCTGCATCTATCTATATCTCTTGTGCACCTGCATCTATCTATATCTCTTGTGCACCTGCATCTATCTATATCTCTTGTGCACCTGCATCTATCTATATCTCTTGTGCACCTGCATCTATCTATATCTCTTGTGCACCTGCATCTATCTATATCTCTTGTGCACCTGCATCTATCTATATCTCTTGTGCACCTGCATCTATCTATATCTCTTGTGCACCTGCATCTATCTATATCTCTTGTGCACCTGCATCTATCTATATCTCTTGTGCACCTGCATCTATCTATATCTCTTGTGCACCTGCATATATCTATATCTCTTGTGCACCTGCATCTATCTATATCTCTTGTGCACCTGCATCTATCTATATCTCTTGTGCACCTGCATCTATCTATATCTCTTGTGCACCTGCATCTATCTATATCTCTTGTGCACCTGCATCTATCTATATCTCTTGTGCACCTGCATCTATCTATATCTCTTGTGCACCTGCATCTATCTATATCTCTTGTGCACCTGCATCTATCTATATCTCTTGTGCACCTGCATCTATCTATATCTCTTGTGTATCTGCATCTATCTATATCTCTTGTGTATCTGCATCTATCTATATCTCTTGTGTATCTGCATCTATCTATATCTCTTGTGTATCTGCATCTATCTATATCTCTTGTGTATCTGCATCTATATATCTCTCTCTCTTGTGAGAGGCGCGAGGCGAGGGCATGCGTGTGCATGCGTGCGTGCGTGTACGCACTAATTTGTGCTTGCAGGAGTTGAGCTCTGGCTCTTTGGTCCCGCCTCTCAACTGTCTATCAACTGGTGTACAGGTTCCTGAGCCTACTGGGCTCTATCATATCTACATTTGAAACTGTGTATGGAGTCAGCCTCCACCACATCACTGCCTAATGCATTTCATCTGTTAACTACTCTGACACTGAAAAACTTCTTTCTAACGTCTCTGTGGCTCATTTGGGTACTCAGTTTCCACCTGTGTTCACTTGCTCGTGTACCTCCAGTGTCGAATAGTTTATCCTTGTCTACCCCCTGTCAAATTCCCTGAGGATTTTGTAGGAAGTGATCATGTCTCCCCTTACTCTTCTGCCTTCCAGTGTCATGAGGTGCATTTCCCGCAGCCTTTCCTCGTAACTCATGCTTCTTAGTTCTGGGACTAATCTAGTGGCATACCTCTGAACTTTTTCCATCTTCGTCTTGTGCTTGACAAGGTACGGGTTCCATGCTGGGGCCGCATACTCCAGGATTGGTCTAAAATATGTGGTATACAAGATTCTGAATGATTCCTTACACAGGTTCCTGAAGGCTGTTCTGATGTTAGCCAGCCTCACATACGCCGCAGACGTAATTCTTTTTATGTGGGCTTCAGGAGACAGGTTTGGTGAGATATCAACTCCTAGATCTTTCTCTGTCCGTTTCATGAAGTGCTTCATCTCCTATTCTGTATGATGGGTCTGGCCTCCTGTTTCTACTGCCTAGTTTCATTACTTTACATCTTGTAGCCTCCTACCATCATCCTCTATTTCAATCCTCCTCATAAGTTTTGCATCGTCAGCAAACATTGAGAGAAACGAGTCTATACCCTCTGGGAGATCATTTACATTTATCAAAAACAGTATAGGTCCAAGGACAGACCCCTGCGGGACTCCACTTGTGACGTCTCGCCAATCTGAGACCTCACCCCTCACAGTGACTCGCTCTCTTCTGTTGCTTAGGTACTCCCTTATCCAATGGAGTACCTTCCCTTTCACTCCAGCCTGCATTTCCAGCTTTTTCACTAGCCTCTTGTGTGGTACTGTATCAAAGGCTTTCCGGCAATCCAAAAATATGCAGTCTGCCCACCCCCTCTCTTGCCTGATTTTTGTTGCCTGGTCATAGAATTCAATTAACCCTGTTAGGCAGGACTTGCCATCCCTGAACCCATTTTGATGCTGTTATTTTGATTAAGTTCTTTCGCTCCAGGTGCTCCACTAGCTTTCTTCGCACAATCTTCTCCATCAGCTTGCATGGTATGCAGGTTAGGGACACTGGCCTGTAGTTCAGTGCCTCCTGTCTATCCCCTTTCTTGTATATCGGGACTACATTAACTGCTTTCCATAATCCTAGCAGTTCCCCTGTTGCCAGTGATTTGTTATACACTATGGAGAGTGGCAGGTACAATGCTTCAGCTCCTTCCTTTAGTATCCAAGGGGAGATTCCATCTGGCCCTATAGCCTTTGTCACATACAACTCTAGTAAAAACTTCCTTACTTTTCCACTGGTAATCACAAACTCTTCTAGTGGTTCCTGGTTAACTATTCCCTCTCTTATCTCTGGAATTATTCCTTTCTCTAAGGTGAAGACCTCCTGGAATTTCTTATTCAGTTCCTCACACACTTCCTTGTCGTTTGTAGTGAATCCATCTGCCCCTATCCTTTATTTCATTACCTGCTCTTGTACTGTTGTTTTTCTCCTGATGTGGCTGTGCAGCAATTTAGGTTGGGTCTTTGCCTTGCTTGCGATGTCATTTTCGTATTGTCTTTCTGCCTCTCTTCTCATCCTGACATATTCATTCCTGCCACTCTGGTATCTTTCTCTGCATGCGTGCGTGCAGGCCTCACCTTTCTAGCCACAACAGTTGTCCAATGTACGGACTCAAAATCAATTTATCTCAATTATATTTACTACAAATCCATCTCCATCCCTCCCACTCTCTCTCCCTCTAACCTACCCCCCCCTCCCTCCCACTCTCTCTCCCTCTAACCTATCCCCCCTCCCTCCCACTCATAGAAACACAGATTTGCATGTTGCATGGTTGCTCTAGTATTTACATGTTTTATGTGTTACTTCAATTATGAAACTCTGTGGACCCTGCCACTAACTTTTCATCTCCATAGACTTTAAGCACGAGTGGAGGGGGGTCACCATGGGTGTCAAAACCCTGTAAATGGGGGGGAGGGGGTAATGGGGGGAGGGGTAAAGGGGGGAGGGGGTAAAGGGGGGGAGGGGGTAAAGGGGGGAGGGGGTAAAGCGGGGGGGAGGGGGTAAAGCGGGGGGATGGGGTAAAGGGGGGGGGACGGGGTAAAGGGGGGGAGGGAGTAAAGGGGGGGAGGGGGTAAAGGGGGGGAGGGGGTAAAGGGGGGGAGGGGTAAAATGGGGAAAGGTGGGGGAGGGGGGGAAAGGGGGGAGGGGGGGGAAAGGGGGGAAAGGGGGGAGGGGGGGGAAAGGGGGGAGGGGGGAAAAAGGGGGAGGGGGGAAAGGGGCTGACCCTCAATCCATCAATAATGTCCCTCGCACGTTACCAGTCACCCTCAGGTGACTGGTAACGTGTCTGACCTCAGAAACAGAAATCTTGTATACATAGATTAGGTGGGGTACCCCTGGGCAGTGAATGAGTCCGCCCAATGGCCAGAATGAACTAGAGCCTGGGTTGAACCAACCCAGGCACCTAAAGATTGCACCATCGTACAATAAAGAAATTCTAGGGGCTCTACATGCCACCTTTAATTGTTTATACGGGGATTGCCATGGGGAGCCAAATGTCTTTAAATGGTGGCAATGGGCCCTTACCCCTCCAATGTTAATCTCTTGCCCTACATTAGTCACCATGCAAAGTTTGATGAGGCTATCCCCAAGCATCTGGCCCCCAACCTTGAATAGACAGACTGACATTCACCCATCCCACTCTCTCACCAACCCACCCTTACCTTGTGGTTCCCTTGCGTTGATTTCGGAGATCAACGTCCCCACAGTTTAGTCTCTGACCATGTACTCTCTCACAAAACTTTAATCTACATATTATGAAGCACTGACAAAAAATGGTAAACTCTACTGATAACACTTCACCGATTTCAGAGCTGACTTCATGAAAATCAGAGGGAAGGTTAAGTTTACTATAAATGCCGATATTTCTTGGTGTGGCTCTGCAGCCGACTCCTGACTGGCCATACCCATACCCCCTCCCACCAATGATTCATTTTGATCAGATGACACAAACATGCTCAAACTTTCATACAGACACATGTAAGGTGTGCAAGAATAATCATAAAAACACGTGGCTCAGTTAGGCACATGTCTCTTCACTGAAGAGAAAATTGAAACTAACCTGAGACCTTTGGTGTATTAACACATTTTCATGTACCATGGAGTGGATAATATGCGGATGGGGGGGGGGGGTGTTATATAGCCATAACACATGAGTACACACATACCTAATAACAGAAGCAAGTGACTTGACTCTTACAATGAGTGTGTCTTTTTGCACTTTCACTCCTTATCTTGGTTATCTTGAGATGATTTCAGGGTTTAGCGTCCCCGCAGCCCGGTCCTCGACCAGGCCTCCTTTTTGTTACAACCCCCCCCCCCCCCCTCAAGGAAGCAGCCCGTAGTAGCTGTAACTCCCAGGTACCTATTTACTGCTGAGTGAACAAAAGTATAAGAGTGAAATAAACTTTGCCCATTTGTTTCCGCCTGCATCGGAGACCGAACCTGGACCTTAGGATTACCAATCCTGAGCGCTGTTCACTCAGCCGTCAGGCCTCAACCCTTGTGTTCACATTTACATAATTTTATTTTTTTACGGTAAATCTTACAAATTATGAAACTATTAATTTACACAATCCTGGCCTTATATTGTCTAAATTCATAGCTTTTATACAAGAAGACTTAATTTACATTTATTTCACTAACAGATTTATGTTCAACAATTTTGCACGAATAAGTCGATTTATTATAATCTCACAAGTGAACAAACAATGCATTCGACCCTTAACCTGTCCTTATGCTATATTTGTGTTCTTGCGTCCACTGGTCGGAGTGTACTCACATAGTTGTGTTTGCGGGGGTTGAGCTCTGGCTCTTTGGTCCCGCCTCTCAACCGTCAATCAACAGGTGTACAGATTCCTGAGCCTATCGGGCTCTGTCATATCTATACTTGAAACTGTGTATGGAGTCAGCCTCCACCACATCACTTCCTAAGTGTGTGCCAACTGGCAGCCATCACTTGACCAGTGTGGAGCCACTCACCGCCGTCACACAGTGCAAGAATTGTCTGAACGCACCACGTTTCAGGGCTGTCAGAGATGAGATTATGGTCGTTAAGGATATTCGTCCTCACGAGCCTACCAGTGGGAAGAGAACTAGCAGGCGAAGCGCCAAGCCATGACTATATAGGACAGGGAAGGGTTCGCAGGATAAAGACGGGAGACATCTCCCGTCACGCAGGGTGCAGTCGCACCTCCACAGATCTCCAATATCATCTATTGATACTGGTAATGGCTCAAAAGGGCCACCACTTACGGGCTATTCATGCCCGTGCCACCTTTTGGGTGCCTTAATCTTCATCAATCAATCATCGCAGGATAAGGATTTGGGATGGGACGGGTGGATGGAGGGGGGGTGGAGGAATGGTGCCCAACCACTTGAACGGTCGGGGATTGAACGCCGACGTGCGTGAAGCGAGACAGTCGCTCTACCGTCCAGACCAAGTGAGTTTAGCAGTGGGCAGTTGGTGTGACTTACCCGGGTCCTTGGTAGAGCTCCTCCAGGCGTAGCAGGCCTTCCCGTCCATGGTGGGAGAGACGGGGGGCGGTGGTGGGTCCAGTCTCGGCCGCCCACGTTGTCGTCTACTTCTCCTCCTCCCACCACTCCCACACTCTCCCACCATCATCCTCCTCCCACCTCTTACACCAGCTCAGTCCTCATTAACACCTTCACATTTATTAGGCCTTATATTTCTTCATTTCATCTTTCCCCCCACTGTGCAATGTCTCTTTACACAACCCGTTCTCGCAAATTTAATAAGTCAATATTGACTTATTAGTTGCGTGCATAGGTGACATACTAAACATAATAGTTTCCCCTGAGAAGCTTCATAGAAAACACCGACCTTACCTAACCTTCTTAGTATGTTAAAATAAGCATCTTATAGCTTCGTAATTACAATTGTTACTTAACCTATTATAGGTAAGGTTAGGTAATAATTGTAATTACGAAGCAATAAGATGCTTATCTTAACATACTAAGTAGGTTAGGTAAGGTCGGTGTTTTCTATGAAGCTTTTCAAGGGAAACTATTATGTTAAGTATGTCACCTATGCACATATTTAATAGGTCAATATTGACTTGTTAAATTTGCGAGAACGGGTTGCTTTACAGTAATATTTACACTAGTTTGTCCTTCTTGCCTTTCTTTCCCGCATCATTTCTTTCCATATCAGATTCATGAAATTAAAATATTTAAAAACGATTATTGACCCCAAGTGTGTTGGTAAAGCGCACCCCCTTAGAACCCCCTCACCCCCCCTTAGTACCCCTTCACCCCCCATAGCACCCCTAACCACTCCTTTTTTACCATACACCTAAGTGGAAATGGGGGCATTTTTGGTTTGGTAAAGGACGCGGAGGCAGACGTTTCAATAGCAAGATTTTCCCCCATATTTCGGTACTGTACTCCACCAGCAAGAGCACTTGACCCACCACCGGACCAAGACGGGGGGGAAGATGACGGTAAAACTATATAACAGGGGCGGATCATGTGATAAATTGGTCCACGAGTCTCGTTTCAATTCTCTTTTGACAGACTCGGGTGGATCCAAATGAACTCAAATCTCATCCCCTTGACTGTAGTTTGTTTCGTTGGGTTTCAACCTCTTACATCAATCCCTACCACCTCACCAAGGGGAAGCCAGGTCCACCACCACACCAGGGGGGAGCCAGGTCCACCACCACACCAGGGGGGAGCAGGTCCTCCACCACCACACCAGGGGGGAGCAGGTCCACCGCGCGACACGTGAGAGCGCGAGACGCACCCTGGACACACTGATGCTCTTCCCCCGCGACACACACTACACTCCTGACACCGCGAGCGGCGCCTGCGTCCCCGCCTCCATCCACCACCACCTCCCCAGGTGGGCGCTGGTGACGGAGAGAGGAGAGTAGAGAAAGGAGAGAAGAGGAGGCAGTAGAGAAGATAGTGTAGGGAAGAAGAGGTGAGGGAGGAGGAGGAGGTAGAAGCAGGGATGGGGGAGGAGCTGGACCCCGCCGCGCCTCACCACCGCCATCGACAACCTCAACATTAATATTATATATATGGCTTATTATTATTATTAACATCTTTATTGACTACATTTAACTTCAATTTTGCCTAATCTAAGGAATTCAGTCGAGTCTTATTAGAGTGGGGATAATTGCTGGTATTCACCGTCACACAGGACAGAGGAACATACACATGGTAGACTGTAGGCTAAAGCACATTATATATATATATATATATATATATATATATATATATATATATATATATATATATATATATAAATCATGGTTACAATCAATGTCTGCACTAAATACAACACTAAGCAAAACCCAAGAGCACTGTCGAGTCGCCCTGCACGTCTCAATGTTGTCTTAGCTAGGCTGGCCCAAATCTCTCTCTCGCTGCACGGGTAACACCTTTCTCAACCGGTCTCCACATACTGCACTCGCAACCCGGTAATTTGGGAAATTATTTCATCCTGACACAACCATAACCAATCCCGGGGAGCCGGTCGGCCGAGCGGACAGCACGCTGGATTTGTGATCCTGTGGTCCCGGGTTCGATCCCGGGCGCCGGCGAGAAACAATGGGCAGAGTTTCCTTCACCCTATGCCCCTGTTACTTAGCAGTAAAATAGGTACCTGGGTGTTAGTCAGCTGTCACGGGCTGCTTCCTGGGGGTTGAGACCTAGTCGAGGACCGGGCCGCGGGGACACTAAAGCCCCGAAATCATTCAAGATAACCTCAAGATAGATCCCTTCCAGGGGCCATCATGACGGTGTGCAACACGGCACATCACTAAGAATGCATTTAGTCAGATTTATGTCAAGGGGCATCAGGTGATGGGTTGCTGGCACTCTTGCAGCACAGTGCCATTAGTTGCATCAGCAAGGCACCATGGCACCACACCTTGGCCTTTGCCTGCCTCTAGAGTGCACTATACGCACCTGCCATATGGAATCACTAGCAGGGGTGCCAACTCAAAAAAAGTTGTTGGTATTTGGTAAGCTGCAGCAACGGCCGTTTGTTTACGCGGTGTGTGGACTCGCCTGGTTGTACGCGCCTTGTTGTGAGTACAACTGTATGTTGTACAGCGTACAACTGTATGTTGTAAAGCGTACAACTGTATGTTGTAAAGAGTACAACTGTATGTTGTAAAGAGTACAACTGTATGTTGTACAGCGTACAACTGTATGTTGTAAAGAGTACAACTGTATGTTGTAAAGAGTACAACTGTATGTTGTAAAGAGTACAACTGTATGTTGTACAGCGTACAACTGTATGTTGTAAAGTACAACTGTATGTTGTAAAGAGTACAACTGAATGTTGTAAAGAGTACAACTGTATGTTGTAAAGAGTACAACTGTATGTTGTAAAGAGTACAACTGTATGTTGTAAAGAGTACAGCTGTATGTTGTAAAGAGTACAACTGTATGTTGTAAAGAGTACAACTGTATGTTGTAAAGAGTACAACTGTATGTTGTAAAGAGTACAACAGTACAAGGATACAGCTCTGTCTGTCTGTCTGTATTCACCTATTTGTGCTTGCGGGGTTGAGCTCTGCTCTTTCGGCCCGGCTCTCAACTGTCAATTAATCAAGTGATTCCCCCCCCCCCCTAGGTAGCCCGTAACAGCTGTCTAACTTCCCAGGTACCTATTTACTGCTAGGTAACAGGGGCATTAGGGTGAAAGAAACTGCCAATTTCTTTCCGCTATCGCCCGGAATCGAACCCGGACCCTAGGATTACGAGTCCCAAGCGCTGCCCACTCAGCCACAGCCCCCCCCCCCCGGGTATGTGTGTATGAGGGAGGGGGGGGGGGACTATTTGAGACTGAAGGATCGAGTTGTTAGCTCTTGTGCTCCGCCTTTCCAACAGTCAGTTGTCTAAATATACAGACTTCCGATCTAATTTTCCCAATCATGTCTACTATATTTATCTTTGCATCACCTGCAAAACTGACCTGTGACCTCACGCCCTCGGGCAGGTGTCCTACAGATAACGTAACAGCAGCAGTTGATGCCGCTGAGTGACAGCTGCTGCTTGTTCAAATTTAGCTACTAAGGTTATCTTGAGGTTATCTTGAGATGATTTCGGGGCTTTAGTGTCCCCGCGGCCCAGTCCTCGACCAGGCCTCCACCCCCAGGAAGCAGCCCGTGACAGCTGACTAACACTCAGGTACCTATTTTACTGCTAGGTAACAGGGGCATAGGGTGAAAGAAACTCTGCCCATTGTTTCTCGTCGGTGCCCGGGATCGAACCCGGGACCACAGGATCACAAGTCCAGCGTGCTGTCTGCTCGGCCGACCGGCTCCTACTAAGAACAAAGTGTCCATGTAGCACGGGCTATGGTGAGCCCGTCGAGTGAGTAGACAGCGCCCGGGGGTCTTTATATACTGTATATTTGCTGCTGTAACATGTCTCCGTTACTGCCACCATTACGACAGCAGTTCCGACATCAATAACCAACACAGCGGCATCAACAACAGTACATAACAGCATTAGGCCCTCACCTATGACAAACAGCAATTACATGAAGCTTTTCAAAAGAAAATTGTACATAAAACACATAACTACACATGATTTACACAACTGTATCAAACAATATACACAAACCCAAGATTAACAACTAGGGGGGGGGGGGGAAACGAATCATCTTTCAATAAAGGTTCTCAATTAACCTTGTACACCACTCTAGACTAAGATCAGAGAGCTAGAGCCCGACCTCACGCCACCACCCGGCGCTCAACGTGTCAAGAAGCCTGCAAAAACTGGTTGGTGGCTCAAGAGCGAGACGAGAGCTCCTCAGCAACACTAGAGGGCCTCGGGGTGGCGGGCGCGGCGCCTTAAGTCACTCAATTCCACGTGCACTCAATATATATATATATACAACTCAATTCCATTAAGTTGGCGTATATTTGTGCATACATACGTACACATACATGCGCTCACGCACACAAACATTTATATACGTGTGTGTGTGTGTATTATATATATATAATATATATATATATATATATATATATATATATATATATATATATATATATATATATATATATATATAATATATATATATATAATTATATAATATATATATAATTATATAATATATATATAATTATATAATATATATATAATTATATAATATATATATAATTATATAATATATATATAATTATATAATATATATATAATTATATAATATATATATAATTATATAATATATATATATATATATATATATATATATATATATATATATATATATATATATAATACACACACGCACACGCGGTGTCAACACCAGCTGCTCATATTGCAAGCCGTTTCATGCGCTGTTTCACCTCAAACGGGGGTGAAACAGCGCATGACGTCTACTGTATAGGGGCAGCACGCGTCATATAGACGTGTGTTTACAGGTGAAGGGAACGTTGGATGTGTGGCACTGATGAGGAGGCGGGCGGGGTGCTCCACACACCTGCTGCTGCTCCTCTCTCAACACCCAAGACGGGACTCAACACGCTCATCGTCTTGGGATGTAAGCCACCAACGTAAGAGCCTCACCCCAATGGAATTCTCCGTTAATTTGTCTCGTTCTTCACAGAAATCACAGATAAGCCGATATCCTAAATGTGTATGAAAGATAACTAAACAATGTACTATAGTACATTATTTAACTCACACAAGTCCAAAACATGTCTTTTGAGCTCCGAGTGCCGCTCTTTTACAGCAACAGTAATACAAAGCCAGTCCATTTGTATCTAAGTGAGAATGTCTGTGTCTAAGGTTGGAGGCCAGACACTAGAGGCTTGCCTCACCCAAACTTTGCAACGTGAATGGTCTGGTGTACGGGATGGACATAGGTTGGTCAGGGGTCAGTATTATTGATCCTATTAAGATGGAGTCCGACCTATAATTTACCCCCTCCCCCCACCTCTCATATAATCGGTGAAAGGTGGCTGGAAGAGTTCCTCGGGTTCTTTATATTTTCTGATAGAACTTATAGCATCACGTAGCTAGTTCTTGACACACACTGTGTACTCTCATGTACTCTAGGCTACCAACACACAGGCACGTGTACCTAAATGTGGCAATACAACAAATTGAGAAGGGGAAAGGCAGGATGTTTAAAGAGAAAAGAGAAAGGGGCAAGACCCACTCAGGCAGGCAAGCAGAGGAGGGGAGGATGTTGGTGGAGAAAGGTGGAGACGGGGTGGGGGTGGCGGGGAGAGGCGGAGGAGGAAAACAGGAGGAGGAAGGGAGAGGAGAAAGAGAGGAGGAAAGAGAAAGGGGGTGATCTTGTGAGAGAAAGTTAGAGAGAGAGGGGGGGGAATGAAGAGCCAGAAAGGAAAAGGAAAGGGGGGAATGGGGAAGGGTGGGGGCGACCCGGGCACAGCCGGAGTCCCCTAGTAATGAATAATGTCAAGCTTAGTTTAACACAAGCAATCTACCACACAATTGACCACACTGTTGATTGACGGTTGAGAGGCGGACCAAAGAGCCAGAGCTCAACCCCCGCAAGCACAACTAGGTGAGTACTGTGACCTCACGGGTGTACTCACCTAGTTGTGATTGAGCTCTGACTCTTTGGTCCCGCCTCTCAACTGTCAATCAATTGGTATACAAATTCTTGAGCCTATTGGGCTCTATCATATCTACATTTGAAACTGTGTATGGAGTCAGCCTCCACCACATCACTGCCTAATGCATTTCATCTGTTAACTACTCTGACACCGTAAAAAAGTCTTTCTAATGTCTCTGTGGCTCATTTGGGTATTAAATTTCCATCTATGTCCCCCCGTTCGTGTTCCACCCGTGCTAAAGACTGTCCATCCTGTCAATTTGCCTGAGAACTTTGTAGGTAGCAATCATGTCTCTCCTTACTATTATGTTTTCCAGGGACGTTTAACTAAGGAGCTCCCTTAGTTAAAGGAAGTTGAGCTCTGCTCATTCGGCCCACCTCTCAACTGTCAATCAATCAACTGTTACTAACTACTAATTCCCCCCCCCCACACACAAAGCAGCCCGTAAGAGCTGCAACTCCCAGGTACCTATTTACTGCTATTTATCATCCCATTGATTGGTCTTCCTCCAAAATAATCTTTCCTGCCTCTACTCTACACAGACGCCGTCTTGTAGAATCGGCTCTTATACACAACATGTACCCAACATGAACTTGAGTCCTGGCTTTGTTGCTGTGGACTCTTCCCTTTCACAGTATATACTCAAATGCTCTAATCTTTCTAACAAACGTGACTTAACATAAGCTTTCCCCTGCCATTTATCTTTCTTTCTCTTTCCTTTTCTTTCTCTCTTCTCCCCTTTTCCTGTTCATTGTCATCTCCTACGCTCCCTTGCTATCCTCTTCTTATTCCTATTACTTCTCCTTCGGTGGTTATAATAGGAGCTGCCTCGTGTGGGCCAACAGGCCTTCTGCAGTTCTCATTACTACTATCCCCTACACCTGACTTTCCTCCTCAGCTCTCTCTTGCCTATTTATTGCCTGTCTCTACCTCCTCATCACAATCGACTTGAGAATGGTCCAGGACGGACCGAAACGTCGTCGTCCCTTCAACTTCTAGTGTGTGGTCTGGCCAACATACTTCAGCCACGTTATTGTGACTCATCACCTGCATATTTACTGCTAGGTAACAGGGGCATCAGGGTGAAAAGAAAATCTGCCCACTGTTTCTCACCAGTGCCAGGGAATCGAACTCCAGACAACAGGATTGCGTGCCCAGCGTGCTGTCCACTCAGCCACCGCCCCCCCCCCCCTGTCAACAGCACTGTGACCTGTGACTATGGTAGTGAACATGGTGGTGTGACCACCACAGTATGGAAGGCACCAGTTAAGACAGCCATGTGGTTACATAAACAAGGCCACGATTAGCGAAACATGAAATGCAGTCGAGAGACAATTACGAACACATTTAAGAACATTAATTTGTTTCTTTTACTCAAAACACGATATGCTTTCGCGATAACTTGAGAAAATGAAAACAGAGCTTGGCTAAGATAACAATAAGTCTTCACAATGCTTTACACACACTGGACATGAAAGGTGTCGAGAAAACCATTGGGACCGGGGGGGGGGGTGCCCATTGCACATTGGCGAAATTGAAATAAGTTTATCGAGGTAAAATACACACAAAGGGATGAGGTAGCTCAAGCTATTCTCACCCCGTTCAGTACATCGTGTTAATACATACACACATCACAAACATATTACCGAACATTGAGAGATAAACATATACATTCCTCCTTTACACAAGTAGTTTGGTATGCACGTTGGCGAAGGATAGAGCAACGAGGAGAACATTGAGAGATAAACATATACATTCCTCCTTTACACAAGTAGTTTGGCATGCACGTTGGCGAAGGATAGAGCAACGAGGAGAAAAATCTTCTTAGAGGCTTAAACAAGTAGGAACTTGTTAAGAGTGAGAGCCAAGGATGAGGCGACAGAGCAACTCCATTGGTCAAACAATTATGTATTAGCGATAAGACCTACCATTAATGTATAAGACTTACTGTAAATATATAGCTCTTGAAATCGAACATTCTCTGTAACTAGCTGACATTTTAACTATAAGGTGTGAAGGATAGATGAAATTGTTTATGTAATAATCTAAGATGAGGTCTGATAAAGACCTTTTGTGCCCTCTGTAATGCTTTTTGCGCTACCGCTCACAGGATGAGTATGGGGTGCACAATAAACTACCGCTCACAGGATGAGTATGGGGTGCACAATAAACTACCGCTCACAGGATGAGTATGGGGTGCACAATAAACTACCGCTCACAGGATGAGTATGGGGTGCACAATAAACTACCGCTCACAGGATGAGTATGGGGTGCACAATAAACTACCGCTCACAGGATGAGTATGGGGTGCACAATAAACTAGCAGCCTCCGGCGTCAACAATTAAAATCAAGCAATATCTTAGAGGTTAGGTCAGCTGACACGACCAACCCAATAACCTCTCTCTCAAGTGCACCAATATAGAGCAACCACCAGCACCAAGCACAAGAGGAGCCACAGTGAGAGGCCCCTCACTAGGAGGGACAAAAGTCAACACACGAGAGCCCAGCAGCCTCCCCCCACCACCACACTGCCCCCAAAATCCCCCCGTCCTCCCTCAATGGACATAAAGCAGATATATTACATGTCTCAGTATCGAGTCTTTAAGCCACATGAGAACCCATATGTCAGTCTCCATCTTAACATGGAAGCCTGTGTGAGAAAGCAGTAGGATACAGCGTGTGACAATGGCGAAATTATTCAGCATACGCACATCCAATACCCCAAGATGATTATGTAATCATGTCAAGAGATTGGACGAGTCCAATCCAAGCCCAATATGAAGAGCGAAAACTCGCTTCCCCGTAGTGACCCATACTGTACAGGGCTGTATAATGGTCTCTCTGTAACTGTGTAACCTTGCTTGGGTATAATCTACTCACACTTCCTTAAAGCAATACCCACTAGTTTACAGACGTGACAACGGAGACAGACACGAGCCAAAGGGACCAAAGAGCTAAAGCTCAACCCCCGCAAGCACAACTAGGTGAGTACGAGACAGGAGACAGTAACGGTGGTCAGTTCAGCAGCAGCGGGTCATTACCTCTCATGCTGGCACAAAGGTGAGGCACAAGCGTGAACCACCAGCCCCGCCTCATTACGGCCACGACACAAACAAGACACCAAGCAAGCACTGTAGGTTAAGCAAAGGATCGGTTGAAAGCACAATCAAGATGAGTCTCGCGTCAAAACAAACAACTCAACAAGATGAATGACAACAGCTCAGGCAAATTAAAACAATCTTAAATTGAAATTGAAATAAGTTTATTGACAATCTTAAAAGCATTTGTTTTAAATGTGCATCCGGGTCCCGTGAGAGAGAGAGAGGAGGGGGGGGGGGAGATTATATATACGCACATGTATATATGAATATAAGCGTGTGCGCGCGCGCGCTGTCTCCTTCACTCATGTGTAGTTTAAACCAAACTGTGCCCTCCCCCCCCCCCCCCCTCCCAACCATTTGGGCTGGACGGTAGAGCGACGGTCTCGCTTCATGCATATTGACGTTCAATCCCCGACCGTCCAAGTGGTTGGGCACCATTCCTTCCCCCCCGTCTCATCCCAAATCCTTATCCTGACCCCTTCCCAGTGCTATACAGTCGTAATGGCTTGGCGCTTTCCCTTGATACCCCCCCCCCCCCCCGCGCGTGGTGCAAGACTGCCAGCGCCGTGCTCTGCCTGCACAACTTGCCAAGTCAAGCCTTGCAACATGTTGCGCAACACGAGCACCTTGGCCCTCGCTGAACACCACCCTCAAGGTGTTCTCTCATCACCTGTGTAGCCTGGCTGTAAGTGGTGGCATCTTCACACCTCACTCTCCTCCCACTAGTCCAGGAGCCAGATTCACGAAACCACTTACGAACCTGTACATTTTTTCTCACTCTTCGGCGGCTTTGTTTACCATTATTAAACAGTTAATGAGCTCCGAAGCACCAGGAGGCTGTTTATAACAATAACAACAATTGAATGGAAAGTTTTCATGCTTGTAAACTGTTTAATAAATGTAAACAAAGCCGTCAAAGATTTAGGAAAGATGTACACGTTCGTAAGTGCTTGCGTAAGTGCTTTCGTGAATCTGACTCCAGACTCGCGCCCCACATCTCACAAGCAGTTACAACCTCGCTCCTGTGCCAGGTAAGTCCACTACGGGCTCACCATAGCCCGTACTACTTGGAACGTTTTGTTCCCAGTAGCTGAATCTTAAACCACATCATCTCACAAGTCAAGCCTGGCCTCGGGCCGGGCTTGGGGAGTAGAACAACTCCCAGAATCCCATCAAACAAGAAGGTATTAAAAATTTTGGCCAACCGAAATGTATATGAGTGGGATTGGGGGGTTATAAATAGGAGCTGCCTCGTATGGGCCAATAGGCCTTCTGCAGTTATCTTTGTTCTTATGTTCTTAAAACTCTGGATGACGACGCTTGGACGAGTATGATCAACAACAGCCGTATAAATCAAATGGAAATATTTCCAAGAACAGAATTTTTATTTCTTTTTTCCTCAATGTCAACACATATAGTTTACAATTGGTAATATGAACTTCAATTAGCCATTAACACATGGCTGGTCCAACGTCTTGTAATTATAATGTTACGTTCGTAATGTTTACAACATGATCCCGACCACACCAACCCACAGCCACCCACACCAACCCCCTCCCCCCAACACCAACCCACAGCCACCCACACCAACCCCCTCCCCCAACACCAAACCACAGCCACCCACACCAACCCCCTCCCCCCAACACCAACCCACAGCCACCCACACCAACCTCCTCCCCCCAACACCAACCCACAGCCACCCACACCAATCCCCTCCCCCAACACTAACCCACAGCCACCCACACCAATCCCCTCCCCCCAACACCAAACCACAGCCACCCACACCAACCCCCTCCCCCCAACACCAAACCACAGCCACCCACACCAACCCACAGCCACCCACACCAACCCCCTCCCCCCAACACCAAACCACAGCCACCCACACCAACCCACAGCCACCCACACCAATCCCCTCCCCCCAACACCAAACCACAGCCACCCACACCAACCCCCTCCCCCCAACACCAAACCACAGCCACCCACACCAACCCCCTCCCCCAACACCAACCCACAGCCACCCACACCAAACCACAGCCACCCACACCAACCCCCTCCCCCCAACACCAAACCACAGCCACCCACACCAACCCCTCCCCCAACACCAACTCACAGCCACCCACACCAACCCCCTCCCCCAAACACCAACCCACAGCCACCCACACCAATCCCCTCCCCCAACACTAACCCACAGCCACCCACACCAATCCCCTCCCCCCAACACCAACCCACAGCCACCCACACCAATCCCCTCCCCCAACACTAACCCACAGCCACCCACACCAACCCCCTCCCCCCAACACCAAACCACAGCCACCCACACCAACCCCCTCCCCCCAACACCAAACCACAGCCACCCACACCAACCCACAGCCACCCACACCAACCCACAGCCACCCACACCAACCCCCTCCCCCCAACACCAAACCACAGCCACCCACACCAACCCCTCCCCCAACACCAACTCACAGCCACCCACACCAACCCCCTCCCCCCAACACCAACCCACAGCCACCCACACCAATCCCCTCCCCCAACACCAACCCACAGCCACCCACACCAATCCCCTCCCCCAACACTAACCCACAGCCACCCACACCAATCCCCTCCCCCCAACACCAAACCACAGCCACCCACACCAACCCCCTCCCCCGAACACCAAACCACAGCCACCCACACCAACCCCCTCCCCCCAACACCAAACCACAGCCACCCACACCAACCCCCTCCCCCAACACCAACCCACAGCCACCCACACCAACCCCCTCCCCCCAACACCAAACCACAGCCGCTCACACCAACCCCCTCCCCCCAACACCAACCCACAGCCACCCACACCAATCCCCTCCCCCCAACACCAAACCACAGCCACCCACACCAACCCCCTCCCCCCAACACCAAACCACAGCCACCCACACCAACCCCCTCCCCCAACACCAAACCACAGCCACCCACACCAACCCCCTCCCCCCAACACCAAACCACAGCCACCCACACCAACCCCCTCCCCCCAACACCAAACCACAGCCACCCACACCAACCCCCTCCCCCCAACACCAAACCACAGCCACCCACACCAACCCACAGCCACCCACACCAACCCCCTCCCCCCAACACCAAACCACAGCCACCCACACCAACCCCCTCCCCCAACACCAAACCACAGCCACCCACACCAACCCCCTCCCCCCAACACCAAACCACAGCCACCCACACCAACCCCCTCCCCCCAACACCAACCCACAGCCACCCACACCAACCCCCTCCCCCAACACCAAACCACAGCCACCCACACCAACCCCCTCCCCCAACACCAACCCACAGCCACCCACACCAAACCACAGCCACCCACACCAACCCCCTCCCCCCAACACCAAACCACAGCCACCCACACCAACCCCCTCCCCCAACACCAACTCACAGCCACCCACACCAACCCCCTCCCCCCAACACCAACCCACAGCCACCCACACCAATCCCCTCCCCCAACACTAACCCACAGCCACCCACACCAATCCCCTCCCCCCAACACCAAACCACAGCCACCCACACCAACCCCCTCCCCCGAACACCAAAACACAGCCACCCACACCAACCCCCTCCCCCCAACACCAACCCACAGCCACCCACACCAACCCCCTCCCCCCAACACCAAAACACAGCCACCCACACCAACCCCCTCCCCCCAACACCAACCCACAGCCACCCACACCAACCCCCTCCCCCCAACACCAACCCACAGCCACCCACACCAACCCACATTATGACTACAGCTCTCGGCACAAATTCTGGTGTGATACTCCCTACAGTTAAATGAGCGATTCTCCTGCCGCCGGAGAGTGTGTTGGGAGAACGCAGCCCACTCCACACAAGCACCTCCATGACCTGTCTCCCCCCCCCCCCCACTTATAACCACCAACAACACATGCGCTCGGCTCTACTGTCAGATGGGTTCGTTCCACCAGGGTTCGAATCCTGGGCAGGACAGAAATGGCTGTACACGTTTTCTTTCAACTCCTCTGTCCTAGCATTAAATAGGTACCTGGGTGTTGGCCAATTGTTGTGGGGGTCACATCCTGGGAAAGGTCAGTAGTTCGACCTTGGGGGCCAACTCCATGTAAACATAACTTATAACTATACACAGGTTGCCTGCCCCCGACAAAATGAATTATCCAACATGGTAGATATGCACAGTATATGAATGCTTATCACTTAACATCAGTATTTCCGTTGTTTGGCGCATGCGCATATAGAATACCGTATTTCAGTCAAGGTTATTATACCTGCTAATATATTAATAAAGTAAATTATATAAATACATGACCCTCAAAAGATATTCCAGCAGCAGCAACATGAGCCAAGACGCAACACAAGGGGGGGGGGGGGGGGGGGTACACACACCAGTCTTGTTTCTTGTGTCTGCAGGAGACGCAGGTGAGGGCGCTCATGCTGTCACACTGTCACGGACGACGGCTCCTCTACCACCTTCCTGACTCCTCTCCACCACCTTCATCACCATCACAAGTCTAGTCTGCCACTCTCCCCCACACCACCACTGTTGACCCTGCTTGATGAGGTCCTGGGAGTTGTTCTACTCCCCAAGCCCGGCCCGAGGCCAGGCTTGTGTAGCGGAAGCGTGTTGAACAGTCTCGGGCCTCTGATGTTGATAGTTCTCTCTTGAACACTGTGAGGGGTCGGCCAGTTATGTCCCTTATGTGTAGTGGAAGCGTGTTGAACAGTCTCGGGCCTCTGATGTTGATAGTTCTCTCTTGAACACTGTGAGGGGTCGGCCAGTTATGTCCCTTATGTGTAGTGGAAGCGTGTTGAACAGTCTCGGGCCTCTGATGTTGATAGTTCTCTCTCAGAGTACCTGTTGCACCTCTGCTCTTCAACGGGGGTATTCTGCACATCCTGCCATGCCTTCTGGTCTCATGTGGTGTTATTTCTGTGTGCAGGTTTGGGACCAGCCCCTCAATTATTTTCCACGTGTAAATTATTATGTATCTCTCCCGCCTGCGCTCAAGGGAGTACAGATTTAGGCTCTTTAGTCGGTCCCAGTAATTTAGATGTTTTACTGAGTGGATTCTAGCAGTAAAGGATCTCTGCACGCTCTCCAGGTCAGCAATTTCTCCAGCTTTGAAAGGGGCTGTCATTGTGCAGCAGTACTCCACTCTCCCCAGACGGACCGACGGACCCACTCTACTCCCCAGACGGACCGAAACGTCGTCGTCCCTTCACCTTCTAGTGTGTGGTCTGGTCAACATACTTTAGCCACGTTACTGTGACTCATCGCCTGCATCAACGGAGATTATTACATTAACACAACCATCTGCCGTCATACTCGCCCAGGAACGTAATCCTTACGAGTCCTCACGGACACATTCTTACTTCCTGTATTTGTTTACTTAAGCCTACATGCCTGGGTAGTGTGTGTCCGCCAGCATGGAGAGGAGAGGGGGGGGGGTATCTTGGCCACCCTGCGTAGTGCTGGAGAGAAGGACCAGGGAAAGTGGCAAGAGAGGGAGAAAGTGGGGAAATAGAGCAAGAGATGGAAATAAGAGCGAGAGAAAGAGCGAGAGCGCGCGAGATGGAAATAAGAGCGAGAGAAAGAGCGAGAGTGCGCGAGATGGAAATAAGAGCGAGAGAAAGAGCGAGAGTGCGCGAGATGGAAATAAGAGCTAGAGAAAGAGCGAGAGCGCGCAAGAGCGAGTAAGAGCAAGAGAGAATAAAGAGTGCGCATCTCCCACAATGGGGAGGTGGGATCCCTCCCGCCCCTGTGCAGCCAAGGCGGGGCGGGAGAGCTAGAGTCTCACTCCCTGGTGATCGGCAAACATTGCAGTGTGTGTGTACTCGCCTAGTTGTGCTTGCGGCGGTTGCGCTCTGGCTCTTTGGTCCCGCCTCTCAACTGTCAATCAACTGGTGTACAGATTCCTGAGCCTACTGGGCTCTATCATATCTACATTTGAAACTGTGTATGGAGTCAGCCTCCACCACATGACTGCCTAATGCATTCCATTCACTAACTACTCTGACACTGAAAAAGTTCTTTCTAACATCTCTGTGGCTCATGTGGGTACTCAGTTTCCACCTGTGTTCCCTTGTTAGTGTACCACCCGTGTTAAATAATCCATCCTTGTCTATCCTGTCAATTCCCCTGAGAATTTTGTATGTGGTGATCATGTCTCCCCGAGCTCTCCTATCTCCCAGCGACGTTAGTTCATTTCATGCAGCCTTTCCTCGTAACTCATGCCTCTTAGTTCTGGGACTAGTCTAGTGGCATACCTCTGAAGTTTTTCCAGCTTCGTCTTGTGCTTGACAAGGTACGGGCTCCATGCTGGGGCCGCATACTCCAGGATTGGTCTTACATATGTGGTATACAAGATTCTTGAATGATTCCTTACACAGGTTCCTGAACGCTGTTCTGATGTTAGCCAGCCTCGCATACGCCGCAGATGTTATTCTTTTTATGTGGGCTTCAGGAGACAGGTTTGGCGTGATATCAACTCGTGACGCCCTCAGTGTGTATGTACTCACCTAGTAGGGCTTGCGAGGGTTGAGCTCAGTCTCTTTGGTCCCGCCTCTTAACCGAGGCGGGACTGTGTATTCACCTAGTTGTGCTTGACGGGGTTGAGCTCTGCTCTTTCTGCCCGCCTCTCAACTGTCAATCAATGAACTATTTCTAACTAACAAACTACCCCCTCCCTTCCCACACACACACACACACACACACCCAGGAAGCAGCCCGTAACCGGTGTCTAACTCCCAGGTACCTGTTTACTGCTAAGTAACAAAGGCATCAGCGTGAAAGAAACTGTCCATTTGTTTCTGCCATCACCGGGGATCGAATTCGGACCCTAGGATTACGAGTCAGGAGCACTGTCCACTCGGCTATCAGGCCCGCGCGTCTGTGTGGGCGTGCGTGTGTGTGCACACTTCTGCACCAAATGCGGTGGTTGGCGACCCTCTCTGAGCGAGACGCACACTAGAGCGCTCTCTCCTCCCGCCCTAGAAGGACAGGAGAGGGGAGAGGACAGAAGATGAGGAGGGGGGGATAGGAGATGAGACGAGGAGGGGATAGGAGAGGAGACGAGGATAGAGAGACCAGAGGGAAAAGAGAGGAGGGAAATCCGAGGACTGAACTATCAACCACCACCCACAACAACATGTTATCAGAGATATGCCAAGTGTATACATAGCAGAGAGGGGAGCCAAGGCTGTGGGAGAGTCACCAGGAGAGTGTGTACACGTTACTCAAGGTCACTTTACACCTCTCACGTCTTGACCACGTCTTCCCAGATGCACACCGCACGTGTCAAGGTCAAATGAAGGTGGGAGTTGCAAGCAGCACGGGCTATGGTGATCCCGTCGTACTCCCCCGCCACAGGAGATTGGCCTGGTGTCAACAAGGTCTCCGGGAGGCTGAGGTGTGTAATTAATAAAGAGTCGCTGACTGCTCAGATTTTTTCTGGCATCAACTTGGGCCTCGTAGCCTGGTGGATAGCGCGCAGGACTCGTAATTCTGTGGCGCGGGTTCGATTCCCGCACGAGGCAGAAACAAATGGGCAAAGTTTCTTTCACCCTGAATGCCCCTGTTACCTAGCAGTAAATAGGTACCTGGGAGTTAGTCAGCTGTCACGGGCTGCTTCCTGGGGGTGGAGGCCTGGTCGAGGACCGGGCCGCGGGGACACTAAAAAGCCCCGAAATCATCTCAAGATAACCTCAAGATAACTTAGCAAGTAGTAAGGCATTACTGATTATTCCTCGACTTCCCTATGGGAAAGTCTGCTAATGTCGGATGGGTCCACATTTCACACACTTCCATGTTGTTTTCTTCTCTTTCTATTAGTTTGGTGTGACACGTTCACAGTGTGCTGCTGCTGCTGCTCCAAGTGCGGGATGGCTGAGAAGGGAGAGGGGGGGGGGATAGGTGAGAGAATGGGAGGGGGGGGGAGGGAACTATCAGGGGAAAGCGCCAAGCAATTAGACTATATAGCACTGGGAAGGGGTCTGGATAACGATTTGGGATGGGACGGGGGGGGGGGGGGAATGGTGCCCAACCACTTGGACGGTCGGGGGATTGAACGACGACCTGCATGAAGCGAGAGTCATTCTACCGTCCAGCCCAAGTGGTTGGACATATTGAGCGAGAGTGAAGGTCGTACAACAGCTGGGTGATGAAATGTGTAGGTTGGTGCCAAGCAGTGCCAGACGGTGTCAGGTGGTGACACAGGAACTGTTAGCTGGCTAACTAGGGAGTGGCTCTCTGTGGGGGGGGGGGGGTGAAGAGACGCCCACGAATGAGGAGTAACGGGGAGGGCGGGGTGCAGAAGGGGGTGGAAGTACAGAGGACTGGAGAAAGGGAGGAAATCAGGAGGGGAGTGGAGGAGGAAGGGAACAACATAAGGGGAGGAAGGGGGTGGGGGAGGTATGTAGATAAGGGGGGGAGGTAGGTAGATAAGGGGGGAAGGTAGGTAGATAAGGGGGAGGAGGGACTACAAAGGGTGAAGGAGGTAAGCACAAGTGTGTACACACAACTATTTGTTCCATTAATTTGATGGTGAATTAATAGGCGACGCAGACCGAGCGTGGAGTGTCAGCGGTGGCGCTAATTATTAGTCTGATATAGAAGGGATCTATATCAACCAGGTATCAACCAAGTATCAAGCAGGTATCAAGCAGGTATCAACCAGGTATCAACCAGGTATCAACCATGTAAGGGATCTGACAGCAGTCTCTCGCCAAGAGGCGCACACTGTACCTCGTCACCCTCTCACGTCTATCACAGTATTAACAAGTCTTCACACTTCACCTCCGGCAAGGTCCAGGCACTCAAGCTGGTCGACCATTAACAGTCACGACAACATTTGCGACAATTGTGGTCAAACTGATGTGTAAACAAACAAGTCTCTTTATCTTTAGTACAAACAGTACAAACGAGTCGGCAAGTTTCCTTTTATCTCAGCTGCTCAGACAGGGATAAAACCTTGCTACTGTGACTGACAACTCCTCTCCCAATTACCTTGGTTATCTTGAAGTTATCTTCAGATGATTTCGGGGCTTAGTATCCCCGCGGCCTGGTCCTCGACCAGGGGCCAGATTCACGAAAGCACTTAAGAACCTGTACATCTTTTCTCAATCTTTGGCGGCTTTGTTTACAATTATTAAACAGTTAATGACCTCCGAAGCACCAGGAGGCTGTTTATAACAGTAACAACAGTTAAATGGGACGTTTTCATGCTTGTTAACTGTTTAATAAATTTAACCAAAGCCGTCAAAGATTGAGGAAAGATGTAAACGTTCGTAAGTGCTTGCGTAAGTCCCTTCGTGAATCTGGCCCCGGGCCTTCTTTTTGCTAACACCACCCCCCCCCCCCCAGGAAGCAGCCCGTAGCAGCTGTCTCCCAGGTACCTATTTACTGCTAGGTAAACAGCAATTTATACCATCATGGTATAAATGGGTTCTAAAAGCGGCCACCAGGGGTCAACGCTGCCCAGTATCAATAGGAACCTCACCTCTGGTTTTACACGACTCCGAGGGTCAATAGTGCGGGGAGAGCAGTTTGACCTAGACAAAGATACGACTAGGCGGCACCCCTCCTGTGCCAGGTAAGTCCACTACGGGCTCACCATAGCCCGTGCTACTTGGAACTTGTTCCGAGTAGCTGAATCTACTAACAACAACGACTAGGCCTTACCGCCAACGTCAGCTGGATGCACTTCATTATACTAATTAGTAATGCTATCATTTTGTTCTTTACCCAAATTATGATCGTGTATACAGGAAACATTACACCTTCCGTAGATAATATAAATGTGTGTGAAACTTGGTGTTAAAGGCCTCCTGGTGCCGTACATCTTGAGGTTATCTTGAGATGATTTCGGGGCTTTTTTTAGTGTCCCCGCGGCACGGTCCTCGACCAGGCCTCCACCCCCAGGAAGCAACCCGTGACAGCTGACTAACACCCAGGTACCTATTTTACTGCTAGGTAACAGGGGCATAGGGTGAAAGAAACTCTGCCCAATGTTTCTCGCCGGCGCCTGGGATCGAACCCAGGACCACAGGATCACAAGTCCAGCGTGCTGTCCGCTCGGCCGACCGGCTCCCAAATTATGATTGGTCCGGGATGGCTGAGAAGTAGATAACAGGTAGATAACAGGTAACAGGTAGATAATACACGCTAAACCTAAAGTGCATCTCAGTCCTCCTTTCAAAATATAATGTTGCTTCAACTCTACACCCTTCTCTTCTTGATGTCTATAACATACGCACTCACACACTAACAATTACTGTATGTCTACGCCTCCTGTGTAGCACTTTTAGTACTCAACATTATTCACTTCATAACTTTCTCCAATCCTATTATTAATTACCACGTTTTCTTACACAAAATTAAATATATGCATATTACACTATTTCACGCGACTGACCACACCTGCTTGGTTATCTTGAGGTTATCTTGAGATGATTTCGGGGCTTTAGTGTCCCCTCGACCAGGCCTCCACCCCCCAGGAAGCAGCCGGTGACAGCTGACTAACACCCAGGTACCTATTTTACTGCTAGGTAACAGGGGCATAGGGTGAAAGAAACTCTGCCAATTGCTTCTCGCCGGCGCCCGGAATCGAACCCGGGACCACAGGATCACAAGTCCAGTGTGCTGTCCGCTCGGCCGACCGGCTCCCTCCGCTCGGCCGACCGGCTCCCTGCTGTTGTCCCAAGTGTCCCAGAGCATCGACCCGTCATTCCTCAACCCGTCCTCTTAAAAATAACGTCGCTTTTGGCTGGTATGCGCGCTATGGCCAAAAGTGGACGTAATTTGAAATGAAATTACTCACAAAGGTGACGTACTGTCCCGTTTTCTGTGAGTCGTCCGGCCTACTCGGAAAGGTTAGGAGAGGAAACTTTCAATTATCATTTTTGATAAATTTTAAACTTTATGAGAATTTCCTGCCCACCTATCCTACTAGAGGACCCTTAACTTACTGTTGTTGAAAAAAAAAATAACAATTTATTTTCATTTTTTTTTATTTTCAAATTACCAGGTTGCACTCCTGGCCAAGGTATGGTCAATGTATCGTATTCATACAAGACCTTAAGCCATATTGATGCTGTCCACAGAGCATTCTCTCTCTCAAATTATATACACTGATGGTTCCCTACATCGCACCACGGGTTCAGCTGGAAGTGCAGTTGTCCTGACAATGGGCGATGGCCTATACTTTGAGTGGGGAGTCCGTATAAACAACTGGGCCTCTACCCTTCAGACTGAACTATTTGCCTTGATCCTTGCACTGAAATGTGTACAAGTCTCAAAACTTGATACATTAATTGTAAGTGACTCCTTATCATCCTTAAATGCTCTCAACTCTTTAAGACATAACTGTAACATGCTCGTGTCCGAAGCTAGACACAAATACAACAAAATTATTAAGGATGGTAACAGAGTCCATTTCATGTGGTCTCCATCTCATGTTGGCCTCCGAATGCATGATAGAGCTGATAAGTTAGCCAAAGAATCTGCCTTTAAAGGAGCCGTTGAGTGTAACCTTGGATTGTCAATGAGCAATCTGAGAGCAGCAGTACACCGAGAACTTCAACAAGATCTTGTAGATCTGAGGCAAAGTGAAATTGACACCAGTAATTCCATCTATCATACTATCATGCAAGAGGAGCCACACATCTATGGATCATCCAATAAAATCAGCAGACATCTAGATGTTACTACTGCTCGGCTTAGACTCGGTTACAAGTATCTCTGGGAATTCTCATTATCTGCTGATGTAGACCTGACCAAATGTAAACTGTGTCAACAAAATTATTCGCACACCCTCCGTCACTATGTGATGGAGTGCGAAAAGATACGTGAATTTAGAGACAATTCTATAACCAATGTTCCAGCGATGTGTCAATATTTCATTCAAAATGATCTGCTACCAGAAATTTTAGCCAAATATCCCCAGTATGCTAACTGTAGGTAGTAACTAAGTGATTGTAACCTATCCACCGCTGCCCACTGGATGGGGGGGCGGTGTGCAGGACAAACATATAAATTTTGACACTAGCTCTCCACATATGTCAGTTGCTTAATTTAGAACCTGTACTTGAGGTCGATCTCGAACCCATTGATGATGTGATGACTTATATTGAATTTTGTAACTAGCTCATCAAGATTGTAACTTGCTTAGCTAAATGAATTGTGGGGTTCAGTCCCTGAGCCCATTATGTGCCTCTGTAACCCTTTCCACTACCGCCCACAAGATGGATATGGGGTGCATAATAAATGAACTAAACTAAAAACTAACTAACTCATACAAGACGGTATCGTCAATGTATCGTATTTATACAAGAAGGTATGGTGAATGTATCGTATTCATACAAGAAGGTATTGTCACTATCGTATTTATACAAGTATTTTTGTTGGCAGCAATAAACGCCACACGAATGTTATAAATATTAAAGTAGCGCCATTGACCATGACGTGTATATACAGCTGCCATGGGTGATGTGGTGTCCAAGGTGTGACCACCACCTTGTGTCGCATTCCTTGATTGTCTGACCGATTGATGGATGGATGGATGAAGATTAAGCTACCCATGAGGTGGCACGGGCATGAATAGCCCGTAAGCATTCTTTGCACAATTCTTCAACATTTTAAACTAGTCTACACTTAACTGTGTTGGCCGCTTGAGCCAACCCTGAAGCCCCTACGTCCCCACATCCTCTGAATAGTATATTTACACAATTACTTTGTACACAATGTTGTAATATCTAATACAAATGTGCTTGTATTAGCTTTGTTATGTATGGGTGTGGTGTATGCATATATGAAGGCTGCAGGTGACAGGAGTAAGTGAGTGAGTGTGTGTTTACGGGCTCACCATAGCCCGTGCTACTTGGAACCTTTTGTGCCCGGTAGGTGAATCTGAGGAGAGTTGAAGGAGAACACTCACCAATGGCCTGGGTGTAGAGCTTGAGGGCTTCTCTGTAGTCCTTGTTCTTGTACAGTTCGTTCCCTTCATTCTTCTTCCGTTCCGCCAACCTGCAGGATAACACACATCGTCTTAATAACGCCATCTTTCCTCGCCCGCGATATATATACACAAGATATAAGTCAAGATTTGGTATTAGTAAAGTACACAAATGTTAATACAATTCTTAACAAAACACGACTAGCAGCCCGCGGTATACAAGCCAGTCCGACCGCCTAATGTCTCCCAACGTCAAGAAACTCTTGTGCTAAAGTACCTCTCTACTAACCTACCCAGAGCACCCAAAACAGAAAACGGGACAGTATGTCAATTTCGCAAGCAGTTACCATTTTCTAGTACGACGATTTTTGGCCTTAGGTAGAGTATACCTCGAAGTGGGGAGGATTTACTGGGCGCAAATCTTTAACTGTAGCCTCTGTTTAACTCAACAGTAAAATGAGTACTTGGTTGTAACAACGATTCTTCGCGGCGGGGGATCGCTATTCCAGGGACCTGCCCGAAACGCTACGCGTACTAGTGGCTCTACAAGAATGTAACAAAAAGTCCGAC